>NC_090265.1:1039577326-1039872326 GCF_040414725.1 Anabrus simplex | reverse complement strand
CCCACTATCTCCCGGATGCAAGGTCACACCTGCGCGGCCTTAACCGCACGGCCATTCTATGTGAAGATGTCAGTATACACACAGATATAGCTAGAAAGGTAATAAAATATCGGTTAAGATTAAGAAAGAGAAACGAGAGGGGAAATATTGAATTGAGCATACCAACTTCAGATGAACATTTACATTAGGCCCTATAATTGCTGAATAACGGAAGTAGAAAAGAATGCTAGATAGAATAAAAGTGGGAGGCTGCTGGGGTAGAGAGATTCAAAACGAAGATAATAAGTTGAGTAGGTAGGCCAAGTAACGATTAGAGTGAGTGACACTGAGAAGCAGATGATCATGGCAGAATGTAAGACGAAAGAAACGTTATTAGAATTATTTGAAATTACCCAGACGTTGTATATCAAGAAAGAAAGAAAGAAAGATTTACGACAAAGAAGTAAGAGGTATGAATTGATGGCTAATGGGTATATAAGGATAAGGATCACAGAGAGAAACGGGACGAAAATCGTTGTTTTTCTGTGGAGGAACAATAGGAGAGGCTCGTCTTTTGAGAGTATGTAGAGGGACTGACTCACTTAAGGTAGTGAATATGAAATAAAAAGAGAAAGAGAGAAACAGTTCATAACTTGTAAAATTATTAAATAAAGAGGAGATTCCAACAGGAAGAACATCAAAATGTTCCTCTATTTTTAAAAATATAAGGCAAAAGAGAATAATAGAAAATAAAATAAACACTAACGTAAACAATGAAGAGTAGAAAACATGTTTGTCCTAAAATATATCATTGTATAACATCTAGGATAAAAAAGTGATAATTTGTAATATGGGTATGAGATTTATTAGGTTTAAGGATAATACTTATTGTAGTAGCAGACCAAGTATTTGTAGCAAGGGAAATGAAATATACGTATCAAAACATTGTACTGGAACACATGACTCTCTCCAGTTTCCTGTGATCCACAACTAGGGGATGGGTGCACTGTATTGAAGTATTTCATTAATTCTGCTCATTGTGGTGTAACTTCATTCTGGTGAGTTTTCTCAATAGATTCCTAACACCGGACAACATTAACTGAACACTTAAAGACAGGACAAAGTTATCCAAATGCTCCTGAAGGAAGTAGAAAGAGGGAGAAGGAGTATAGAAGCTGGAAAATGAATTATTCTCTGGGTTTCACAAGAGTTATGCCCCCAGGGAAGAAACTAAGACTTAAGCCAGGGTAGGTGGACAGGAAAGCCTTGGACAAGATGTTTAAAAAATGCCCGCTTTAGCTCTGGACCCGTACCAACTGGTGTTAGCCTCGGGATGTCTTATTGAAGTTCAGACCAGTCGCAACGTACAACGGGAGCCAAACTTAATATGGGCGTAGTAGCAATTTGAACTGGTGGCGTCCATAATATGAGCAAGTGATACGACGGAACGCACTCATACATGAGTGTCAGGAAATGAGTAAAGACTTGATAAAAGGAAGTGCCGCACTCTGACGCTATCACGTACACACAGGAAATGAAGCAGTGCCGACACGCAGACTCCTCTCATCACCTGAAGTACTTCAGATAATGAAACACGCATTCCGTGTCTGATGGCGGCACCTTTTGGTATCAGACACGACTTTCACGCAACGAACTTGCAGGTGTGATTGCTGTGGTTTTTCTCTGGTTCTAGTGACCAATTATTTACCAAAACAGTCTCGTCTCTGTTTTACCTTCTAAAATGCCAGTTAATGATAAATTTATGTGTTTTACGTCTCTTATTTATTTATTTATTTATTTATTTATTTATTTATTTATTTATTTATTTATTTATTTATTTATTTATTTATTTATTTATTTATTTATTTATTTATTTATTTATTTATTTATTATTATTTTATTGAAGCCTGACTCCGTCGGCAGCGCGTCAGCCTCTAATCGCTGGGTTCAGTGGTTCTAATCCCGGTCACTCCATGTGAGATTTGTGCTGGACAAAGCGGAGGCGGGACAGGTTTTTCTCCGGGTACTCCGGTTTTCACTGTCATCTTTCATTCCAGAAAAACTCTCCACTATCATTTCATTTCATCTATCATTCATTAATCACTGTCCCAGAGGAGTACGACAGGCTTCGGCAGCCGGCACAATTCCTATCCTAGCCGCAAGATGGGGCTTCATTCACTCCATCCCGCAACCGGTCATTGACTGGAAAAACAGGTTTTCATTTATTTATTGAATTCAAATATACAGACGTTTATCTAGTTACAGTATGTGCTCATAACTTCTAATATTATTGAATATAAGTACGAAAACAAATACAGTATACAAAAATGAAAATAATGAACTGGATACAAAAAATGAGAAATGAATCAAAATTAGTTAATCTATCACGTAACAATAATAAAATGAACACAATAAAGAATATAAGCAAAAATCAAAAACAGACAACATAGCATCCTTAACTTAATTAATTACCTGTAATCTTGAAATAATGGGCCGATGACCTCGATGTTAGGCCCCTTTAAACAACAAGCAACATCTTGAAATAAATCAGTCTTGAGAGGATGTGATGTATTATACAGTGACACCATTCTATGTAGAGGTGAATTTAAATGTTTGTTTGTATTAACTATTAGCAAGAAAAACACGTTCCTAAATTAAGCTATTCTTGTACTTAATATGCACCGAGTGCCAGAATATCATTAGCTAAATGAGTCCTTTAAACTACGCTAGATATCTCATTTTACCACTCTTAAATGCCAACTAGAAATAAAAGCTGTGGACGTACGGGAGGATTCTGTGGTTGATCTGGATTACCCAGGTCACAAGAGAAAAGATTAACAGCAGAATGGTACAGAGAAAGGAAGTTATGAATGCAGTGAAGACAAGAATCTGCTGCATCTTGCTCACTTGATATGAAACGGGAAGTATCAGCTACTACAGTTCAATTTTCAAGGCAGACCAAAACAGAGTTTGCCCTGGAATATATCGTTGTATAACATGTAGAACAAAGCGGCTCCATGGTTAAATGGTGGGGAATTTTAACAGTAATTGGTTAATTTCCCTAGCACGGAGACTAGGTGTACGTTTCGTCTTCATCATAATTTCATCCTCATCACGACGCGCTGGTCACCTACGGGAGTAAAATCAAAGGGCCTGCACCAGGCCTCTCCGAAGGCCACGCGCCATTTATTTACCTAGGACAAGGAACTGATAATTTGTAAAATGGTTTAAGTGTAATATTTAATGCAATAATAGATAAATTATTTGTAACAAGGAAAATTAATATTCATTATTGGCATGTGGTCTCCGAAGAGGCCTGTAACACATGAATACTCTGTCCCCATCCTGGTTTGGACAACTTCAAAAAGGAGTATAATTGTACCACCCGCGATTTATTCAGGGTTTCAACGATTGTGGTCCGGATGGCTGTATTGATTACGAACCACCTATGAACAAGAAACGGCAACCAACAGGGTCAGGATTCGATCTGAAGACCTTGAGCACAGAAGATGGCATCCAAGCAATTACGTCAGTCAGATGTTATTATACTGCTTAAGTTACGTTTCTATGTAACTATCATGTCTCCATATTGTAACTCGATAGTAAGAGTACATAATGGAATTACTGTAATTCTTGACAATCCGAGAAAATCAATCATATATTGTCAGTGTTAGAGTGTCTACGCCCTGGAACTGTAGATTCCCACTTCCAGTGCTTTATCATCTATGCCGTAGCACCTGTGCACTTCTAGAAAAGTGATGCAATGAACATGAAACTTTAGAGCACGTGCTAGATCTCAGAGGGATGCGAAGGAAAGGGGAGAATTGTAGAAGACAGGTGATCTAATGTTTAAAGGGAAAGAAGATTGCAGGCTAAGGGCTCTATTCAGGATAAGAATTCAGGACAGGTGTCTGTAAGAAATCGGTACGAGTCACTGCAGGTAGAACAACCGAGGGAAAATGACAAACAGGGAACTGTTGCTGAGAAGTGTGGTAGTAGGGGGAAGGGAAAAGGCAGGAAAGGGAAATGTGGAGTAGTGGATATGAAAATACAGATGGAACACGGTCATGGGAAGGGAGAAAAGATAGGATGAAGTAGCTTCTGCAGCTGTCAGGAAAGATAGGGCTGACCAGGAGGGGAGGTGATCAAATGAGGTGGGTAGGGTTGAGGCTCTGGTCATGGGGGATTCCATTGTTCGACATGTGGGGAAAGTGTGTGGAGGAAAGGGAACCAGAGTAGAGTAACTATGATAGGTTGAGGCAGATGTTGAGGAAAGTAGAAGAAAAGGAGGAGGGAAAGCAGAAGGTGGTAGTGTTTCACGTTGGTATTAACAACGTAAGACAAGCAGGTTTAAGTACCAACATAGGTGGGGATGTGTAGAATATTGAAAATGCAGCACGGGTGTAGTTTAAGGAAGTGGAGATTGCTGTCAGTGGAATACTGTGTAGGAGGGATACTGATTGTAAGGTGATTGGGGATTTAAATGAGACTATGGAGTGGTTATGTGGGAAACTGGGAGTGAGATTTCTAGATCCCAAAATGAATAGGAGATAGGGATCTGCGTTCAGATGGCCTTCACTTAAACCGCAATGGTACATATAAGTTAGGAAATTTGTTTAGAAGGGTTATAGGGAGGTACATTCAGGGAAACGGGGTGGCCTAGAGAGCGGTGATAAGGGTACAGGGAGCAGGAAATCAAGTAGGTATGACATAAAAATGTTAGTGCTGAACTGTAGAAGTATTAAAAGAAAGGAATATAATTAAGTAATTTAATAGATATATACTTACCAGATATTGTAATAGGAGTTGAATCACGGCTGAGAAATGATATAATGGATGCAGAAATATTCTCACGGAACTGGAGTGAGTATCGTAAGGATAGGATAGGAATGTTAGAAGGGGGGGTTTCATTCTGGTGAAAGAAGAATTCGTAAGCTACGAAAAAGTTGAAGATGACGAACATGAAATTCTAGGTGTAAGGCTCATCTCTAAGGATAATAGGAAACTTGATGCCTTTGGAGTGTACAGATCGGGAGAGGGTGGCTCTAACGCTGATTCAAAATTATTTTATAAGATAATCAGCTATTGGGAAACGTTATGGAAAGGAACGTGATAGTAGCGGGTGATCTCAGTTTACCAAAGGTCAATTGGGAATCTAATGCGAACGACAGGAAGCATTACCAAAAAAACGGCAAATAAGCTAATAAGGGAAGGACAGCTGATTGAAATCAGACCAAAATCAATTTATTTGCAAATGAGGTGTCTACCTCGGTGGCAAATGGTACACTAAAATACATTATTGTCAAGCACTAAATATTAAATTAACAAGAATAAAATTTTCCTATAATACAATATTATACAATTTACGCTAACAATTTTTTCTATTAAACACACAGCTCATCCTTAATAAATGTATATTGTTTACAAAATTCTACTTATAATATCTCCTGTACTACTTACAAATATAGTCAACTGGTATACAGTATGTGGAATTACTTCAAATGATACTATACAACTGGTATAAGATTAAAATGTACCTTACCGAGCTCGATAGCTGCAGTCGCTTAAGCGCGGCCAGTATCCAGTAATCGGGAGATCGTGGGTTCGAGCCCCACTGTCGGCAGCCCTGAAAATGGTTTTCCGTGGTTTCCCATTTTCACACCAGGCAAATGCCGGGGCTGTACCTTAATTAAGGCCACGGCCGCTTCCTTCCACTTCCTAGGCCTTTCCTATCCCATCGTCGCCATAAGACGTATCTGCGTCGGCGCGACGTAAAACAGATAGCATAATAATAATAATATAAAATGTACCTTTTTTTTACCCATTCTGGAACTTAAGTAGCATAAGGACCTTCTGCGTCTTAACCAGAGCCCTTTTTGCCACCACTTTTCAGAGTTCCTGAAGGGCCTTCACAGCTACCGTAGCGGTCCCAGGGCCCTCGAAGTCCCCACTGTACTTCACCCCTACAGGCAGTCCCCTACTGTGGCTGTCCAAACTCCGAAAGTGATGGAACCAACTAAAGGGAAGAATGTTCTGGATGTGGTGTTGGTAAAACCAGATGATCTCTACAGAGAAACCGAAGTAATAGATGGTATTATTTAACACGAAGCTGTTTTTGTCTTATATAAAAATAAATGTGAAAGAAAGGAAGGTATTAAAATTAGGACTGTTAGGCAGTATCATATGGCTGATAAAACAGCCATCAGGGAATTTTTAAAATGTAACTGTGATCGGTGGAAAACGGTAAATAAAAATGTAAACAGACTCTGAGATGGATTTAAAGCAATTGTTGAGGAATGTGAAAATAGGTTTGTACCTTTAAAGGTGGTAATGAATGGTAAAGATCCACTATATTATAACAGAGAAGTAAGAGACTAAGAAGGAGGTGCAGGTTGGAAAGGAATACAGTTAGAAATGACTGTGGAAGTAAGGAGAAATTGAAGGAACTTACTAGGAAATTGTACCTAACAAAGAAGTTAGTTGTCCTTACATGCAAATTTTAATGAAAAATGGAATAGTACGTGTGGGTACTTTGAGGCAGAAACAGGTTCAAAGAAGAACATTCCAGGAATCATTATTGAACAAGGGGAGAGTATATGCGAGGATCTTCAAAAGGCAGAAGTGTTCAGTCAGCAGTATGTAAAGATTGTTGGTTACAAGGATAATGTCCAGATAGAGGAGGTGTCTAACACTAAAGAAGTATTAAAATTTACCTGTGGTAACAATGACATTTACAGTAAGATACAAAAGTTGACAACTAGAAAAGCGACTGGAATTGATAATATTTCTGGGGATATACTAAAGACAATGCGTTGGGATATAGTGGCATATCTGATGTACTTATTTTGTTATTGTTTCCATGAAGGAGTTATACCAAATGAATGGAGATAACTTATTTTGTTATTGTTTCCATGAAGGAGTTATACCAAATGAATGGAGATATGCTATAGTAGCACCTGTGTGTAAAGGAAAGGGTGATAGACAAAAAGCTGAAAATTACAGGCCGGTCAGTTTGACATGCATTGTATATAAGCTTTGGGAAGTCATTCTTCCTGATTATATTAGACATGCTTGGGAAATTAATAACTTATTTGTTAGAAGGCAGTTTGGGTTTAGGAAAGGTTATTCCACTGAAGCTCAACTTGTAGGATTCCAGCAAGATACAGCAGGTCAAATGGACTGTATCGAGATTGATCTGTCTAAGGCATTTGATAGGTTAGATCATGCGAGACTACTGGCAAAAATGAGTGCGATTGTACTAGAGAAAAAGAGTGACTGAATGGGTGGCTACATTTCTAGAAAATATAACTCAAAGAATTAGATTAGGCGAAACTGAGCCTACAATCATTAAGAGGGAAATTCCTCAAGGCAGTATTATTGGACCTTTACGTTTTCTTATATATATGTGTGTAAAGAAGTGGAATCAGAGACAAGGCTTTTGCAGATGATGTTACTCTTTACAGAGTAATAAATAAGTTACAAGATTGTGAGCAACTGCAAAAAGACCTCGATAATGTTGTGAGATGGACAGTAGGCAATGATATCATGATAAACGGGGTTAAAAGACAAGGTGTGAGTTTAACAAATAGGAAAAGTCTTCTCAGTTTTAATTAGTGCATTGATGGGGTGAAAGTTCCTTTTGGGGATCATTGTAAGTACCTAAGTGTTAATATAAAGAAAGATCTTCATTGGCTTAATCACATACATGGGATTGTAAATATAGGATACAGGTCTCTGCACATGGTTATGAGGCGATTTAGAGATTGTAGTAAGGATGTGAAGGAGAGGGCATATAGGGATAAGTCTCTGGTGTGACCCCAACTAGAGTATGGTTCCAGCGTATGGGACTCTCACCAGGATTACTGTCCACCTCCATGGCTAAATGGTTAGCGTGCTGGCCTTTGGTCACAGGGGTGCCGGGCTCGATTCCCGGTAAGGTCGGGAATTTTAACCATAATTGGTTAATTCCCCTGGCACGGTGATTGGGTGTATGTGTCGTGTTCATCATCATTTCATCCTCATCACGACGCGCATGTCGCCCACCAGCGTCAGATCAAAAGTCCTGCACCTGGCGAGCCGAAGTCTTCGGACACATCCCGGCACTAAAAGCCATACGTCATTCCAATTCACCAGAATTACTTGATTCAAGAACTGGAACAAATCCAAAGAAGACCAGCTCGATTTGTTCTTGGTAATTTCCGACAAAAGGGTAGCGTTACAAAAATGTTGTAAAGTTTGGGCTGAGAGGACTTGAGAGAAAGGGGACGAGCTGTTCGACTAAGTGGTATGTAGCGATCTGTCAGTAGAGAGATGGCGTGGAATGACATTAGTAGACAAATACGTTTGAGTGGGGTCTTTAAAAGTAGGAAATATAACAATATGACGATTAAGTTGGAATTCAAGAAGACAGTTTGGGGCAAATATGCGTTTATAGGAAGGGGAGTTAGGTATTGGAATAACTTACCAAAGGAGTTGTTCAATAAATTCCCAATTTCTTTGCAATCATTTAAGAAAAGGCTAGGAGAACAACAGACAGGGTATCTGCCACCTGGGCGACTGCCCTAAATGCAGATCAGTATTGATTGATTGATTGATTGATTGATTGATTGATTGATTGATTGATTCATTGATTGATTGATTGATTGATTGATTGTTTGATTGATTGATTGATTGATTGATTGATTGATTGATTGATTGATTGATTGATTGATTGATTGATTGATTGATTGATTGATTGATTGATTGATTGATTGATTGATTGATTGATTGATTGATTGATTGATTGATTGATTGATTGATTGATTGATTGATTGATTGATTGATTGATTGATTGATTGATTGATTGATTGAAACTCTTAAGAAACGACCGTCACAACAGAGAGCGCCGAATTATTGCTGACAGCACTTCAAATGCGACGGCCTTCAGGTGTATGAGGAAGTCGGATGTCTTCCTACAGATGGTTCAACAAGAAGATTGGGCACGTCGTCATCGATCGAGTGGAAAATTTCGATCTTTTTACCGACCATTCGAGATCAACGACGAACAGCTGCGCGAAGTATGTGAAAGGAAGCGAACAGTTTACCAAATATGTTGTCAAGATCTGGGGAAGAAGTAAAACATAAATCGATGGAAAGCTGTTGGGCTGATATTTGGTGCGAGGGCTCTATTCATTCGGAAACGCAGAAGTTCCTGAAAAGACTGAAAATATCTGAGAACACGATCGAGGTAATTGCGTTTTTAGTATTGATCTCCTCCATTAATATCATACATCATCACTTTTACAGCTTGTGATGAAGTAAACACTAACGCGTGAGTCCTATGCCGGTTGCCACGTACCAAACACTTTCAAAAATACCTATAATTTCGAGTTTGTTTTATAAACCGTTGTTCTCATGAATTCATTGAGACCGACTCATTGTGAACCCTTGGTTGGGGCGGCCATCAGTTTGATGACATTTATGTATACACTGTGTAGAGACTATCTTGCTCCAATCATTCATAGTTCCGATGATCCACCGAGGAGTTTCAGCTACCAGACAGGGATGGAAAAAATGTTGCACTCCCAGTAATCTCACAGAATAGGCTTAAGTTGAAATAGAAGAGACTTTAAGAAGTTTTATCAATTTAAAACTCTAAAATTTAAATACATTTAAAATTTAAATTGTAATCGGTTGTCTTCTTCGAATTATAGACAAAATATGTAAAAACCTACACAGCCAGCAACATATATGCTACAGATAAGAGATGTAGGAGCACAGAAATAGGAAGAAATTAAGAGACTAACGGATAACAGAAGAGTGGAGGAGAACTTCTGAATTATGGAGAATTATGAGAACTATGGAGAGAGTAATATTCTATTCGCGCCTGCAGAAGTTTTGGAGAATTTGCTTAATGGTAGGGACACACTTCAGGAGATGGAGTCTACAATGAAATTAAATCATTGGGAATGTTAGTGATTACAGTCGAGTTAATGTCCAGAATGCATATACAATCGGAAGCGGTACCTGTACGGGTATTAAATATGTTTTCAAAAATTTTCTATGTTTCAAGAAAGGGCTCCAACGTTTTGATAAATCCGGGTAAATTTCCATGTGATGGTGTTGGAAATAAAATGCACTGGCGGAAAATAAAATTCCAACACCAGAAGATGTGTAGAAAATGCAATTTAGACTAAACAATTTTCTAGGTAACATACTTATTTGATGAAAGTTTCCAGGTCATAAGTTCAAGTGTGCACGAGAAGACAGGTATCATGGTGGTACGTTAAAAACTGCTGTAGTCGAAAACATGCGAACGTGCAAGCATTAGGTGCCGTATGTCATTTTGTGGGATACAGTTCCACGTCTGTTGCACTTCGGTAGTGAAATCAGCAACAGCTAATGCTTGTGTTGGCTGACGCTCGATTTGTCGTCCAATAATGTCCCATAGGTGCTCAATGAGCGTAAGGTCTGTTAATCTCGCAGGCCAAGGCAACTGGTCGACACTTTGTCAAGCAGGTTGGGTGACAGCAGCGGTGTAAGGACGAGAGTTACCCTGTTGGAAAATAACCCCTTGAATACTGCGAATGAATGGCAGCACAACCAATTCAGTCACCACTCTGAAGTACAAATCCCCTGTGAAGTTTTTTGGAATAACGATGAGAATCACTCCTGTTCTCAAAGGAAATCGCTCCCCTTACCGTAACTCCTGGTGTAGGTCCAGTGTATCGACGCCGCAGACATCTTGGTTCTAAACACTCACCTGGCTTCCTTCTTACCCACCTACGGCCAGCGCAGGCATCAAGACAGAAACGGCTCTCAACTGAGAACACAACAGATCTCCACTCCGCACTAAAATGAGCTCTAACCTGATACCACTGAAGTCGGAGATGGCAGTGATTCGGAGTCAGTGGCATGAATGCTACAGGACGTCTGCTCGAAGCTGTCCCTCAAATAATCGATTCGTTCTGTTTGCTGGGTTACGCTGGTGCCAACTGAAGCTCTAATGGCTGCTCCAGATGCAGTACCATCCACCACAGAATTGCGGCGAATACGACGTTTTCCCTGTTCGCAGTGGACCGTGAGTGGCCGGACCGCGGTCTTCTTGAGACAATGTCTTCCCGTGACCATTGTTGCCAATACCAATGCGCTGTGGATATATCCCTGCCAAGTCTTCTTGCAATATCGCGGTATGAACATCCGCCTTCTAGTACCACCGTTACACGGCCTCGCTCAAACTTAGTAATCTGCTGATACTGTCTTCTTCGTCTCTTTAGAGGCATGTTTTGTCGGGTGGACCAGATCTGTTGTTGACATGCCTGCACTTATGACATGGAGTGCCAAGATTTCTGCTCACCCTTCAAAAATCGCAATTGAGTCTGTTAATTTTGTATCATGAGTCTAAAATAATTTGATTAATGGTTTAACGTTGCGCCAACTCAGGCATGTTTTTAGAGACGACTGGAACGGAAATGAGTAGGACTGGGAAATAAGTGAATGTATAGTTAATGAAGTTACAGGTCCAGACTTGCTTGGTATGACAATAAGAAAATGCAGAAAGCCATTTCAGGGCTGTAGATGACGGGGTTCCAACTCTACATCTCCCGAATGCAAACTAACAGCTGCACGGTCTGAACTCTTCAGTCAACTCTCTCTATCATCAAAGCTATGCCTTGAATTTTCCAAGTCATTTAAGATAAGACTAGCAGAGGATATACTGCATAGAACGAACAGCAAACCAGAAAAAAAACTGATGACGCTGGAAACATCTTTTAGAGTTTATAAACTAAAAAGCAATCACAAGTTGTAATATATTCCTTTAGTATTATATTCAAACTACTTGCTTGCACTGTGATATTTAGGAGATAGGTGACTGAAATTCGGAAAACACACTTCATAACTCGTCGCTAATTTATGTTGGTAATAAAGTGAGTAAACTGGTGTCCTTATCTCGAGGTTTTGCAGCTCTTTTCGGGCACACCCCCAATAAAAGTGAACTGAATGTACCATTTCAACCACATACCAGCCCCTAAATTCTGAAATTTCTGGGAGTACCGGGAATCGAACCCAGGCCCCCGAGTATGGCAGCTAATAACACTAACCGTTTTGCTACAGTAAAGTATGTTTATAAGTTAAAGTGTGATGAGCTCACTGTTAACTACCGATTAGTCCAATAGCTCGTTCCTTACTCCCAAGTCTTCCTGATCTAAAGATTGTAATATTTTCGTAACACCATTCGTTTGTCGGAAATCGCCAGGAACGTATCGTACTGCTTTCCTTTGGATCTTTTCCAGTTCTTGAATCGTGTAATCCTGGAACCATACTATAATTGCGGTCTTACCTGTGACTTACGAACTTTCCGTTACATCCTTACTACAATTCCTAAATACCCTCTATATACGTGGAGAATTGCAAACACAGTTGTGTATAGCCTCATAAACAAAGCGCATTCAGTTTGCCGGCGTGCTTATCAAGAAACTTGCATGTACAATAACGTAAAAACAGTTCAACTCCCGTGGTTGGAATCATGTTATTAATACACATGTGAACAAACTTCTTCATTTCCGCAAACTGAGGATGATGAAACAAACGTTATTGATCAGAATATGGAACCACTCTTGATTAGACTGCCGGATAAAAGGATAATTAATAAAGAGAGATGATATTGAAAAACACTGCAGATCAGGTTACGAATGATGAGAAATTTTAAAAATAATTGAGAAAATTTAATTTCAGATTATTCTTTTTCCTTGTGGAATATCGAAAGGTATCGATAGTTAAAGGCTTTTCCATATCAAACTTTCCAGAATGTCTTATTCTTTAAAAGTTGCTTCCAGTGGTGTTTTGGCCCAATATTATGAAGTATTCTAGTTGCCCGAGTCCTTGGCTGTAGGATCAGCATTGAGCTCTTCGGTTCTTGGCCCGGGGACTGGGTATTTGTGTTTATCCTAACACTCTCCTCTTCAAATTCAGACAACACACCACACTACCAACCATAAGAGAAACACACAATAGTAATTACATCCCTTCACATAGGGTTGGCGGCAGGAAGGACATCCAGCCTTAAAACAGGGCCAAATCCACATATGTTATGACTTACAGTTCGCACCTGCGACTCCACAGGTGTCAGAAAAGCGGTGGAAGAAAAAGAAGATTATGAAATATTCTAGTTGCTCTTTTCAAAAAATGATCTTTCCAGCCTATTGTTTCATAGCTTGAATAGGTGTGAATGCTGGTATAATAAGTTGTTTATAACGCAGACTGCTCAACGGCTTTAGTGAGCCTGCATAGGATAAAAATGTGTGTTGTCAATTTTGTTATGTAGTGAATGTGAATATTTCGGTTTAATCTCAGGATGTTACGAATGATGGATGTATTTCCTAATGTTTTATTAAAATTAATCTGTGATCAAAAGTGGACTGCAAATCGCTAAATATGTTATCATTTACAGAAAGTGTTTAAATATAATTTGCAAGCAGATTAATGTCGCAATAATACAGGTTTCCGGTGACAGTAGAAAGATGGTTAAAGCTGTGAAAGTTAGGACAATGGTCTTAAATAACGTACAGCCTCGGTAGGAATGCGCCCAGTGTAAAATGAGAATCCACGGAAAACAATCTTCGGGACTGGCGACAATAGATTTTCCCCTGACAAACTCCCGAATGCAAGCTCACAGTTACACGACCCCTATCGCCTAGCTAACTCCCTCAGTGCAAACGTGTCCGATTCGTTGGCTGAACGGTCAGTGTACTGGCCTTCGGTTCAGAGGGTCCCGGGTTCGATTCCCGGCCGGGTCGGGGATTTTAACCGTAATTGGTTAATTCCTACTGCACGGGGACTGGGTGTATGTGTTGTCTTCATCATAATTTCATCCTCATCTCGACGCGCAGGTCGCCTACGGGAGCCAAATAGAAAGACGTGTACCTGGCGAGCCGAACCCATCCTGGAATATCCCGGCACTAAAAGCCATACGACATTTCATTTCATTTCAGTGCATACGTAATTGAAATGCACCAATGGTTTAGTACTAAATCCTTATCAACTATAATATTACTATAGTATAAACAGTAATTGCAAGGTCAGCTGCGAGTCGATTTCTGGTCATCAGTTTGAATACTATAAGGTAAATATTAAGTTGAATCAAAACTAAGAGCAGAAACTAAGGGGGTTAAGGAAGGGCTGGAACTTCCATGGCTAATATTGATCGTTATATTTGGTAAGCAAAACATGCGATAATTCTGAACACTGTTGATAATACTGCCCACGCTGTTTCATTGTGTAATTTTCTCTTGTTCGCACGCTTAGCGCGCCCAGGTAATACATGTTCATCGGGATGTAGATTCACTGGACAAAAACATTGTGGAGACTGTTATTGTCTCCAATGACCAAAATGGTATAAGAATATCGGGAACTTTACCCCCACAATGAAGAAGCTCGTTGTTTAAAGGGACCTAACATCTAGGTCATCGGCCCAATCCCCACAATTTTATGCTTTTCGTGTTATCACTTCCATTTTACCGCACCCACCTGCACTTGTTTTTATATAAATTCATCAAAAAAGCACACTCAAAAATAATCACTAATACATTTGACCACAATCAACATAATGAACAGGACGTAACTACAGTATGTTATAATGATAAAGCGGACATAGTGGGGACTGCGGCCCAAAGAATTTAAATGCAAAACTAAAACAGTATGTTTCTGTGTTGACAACTATTGTTCTCTGTATTGGTTATGTACAGACCTACCTATTTTTTGTTTTTCTTTTCCTTCTCATATTTATGCACAGTTACTATTATTATTTAATATTATAGGCCTAATTGTATTATTTACTAAATAATAAAAATGAATACAACTGGAGGTCCAGATTTTCACTAGATAAATTCTGGAGCTCTTGTTATATTACCATAGATAATTCCCCTTCGTAGCAATCCATGGCGGTGCCAATGGTAGTCTCTGACCTCTGTCTCGAATTATACTATCCGAGTATAGTGAAGGTTCCCGAAGAATTGAATCGAAGCCGTTGGGGTGCCGGCCTCTAAAACAAATTCTGACACAGTCTGGTCCTGTCACCTCGCATAGTTTTACTGTTTTGCATCGCAGTCGAGTAAGACATCTTTATGCATGCTGTGGTAGATTTCTCTGCTCAGTTTTGTCACCTTGTATTTTATTTTCAAAAGTTCACAAATACCTATGATTCAGGGTCGGACCCAGAATCTGTTGATGCTGAAAATGAGCAATATGTCTTTTTTCCTCTGGGCATACTTTCTTCTTCTTATTGTCATATAAGGGGATATTAGGCCAGAAGCGGGACAGGCTTGAATAGGCCTACTATATACTGTTTGTGAACAAATTACACCCATGAACCCCGGTTGCTGGAAAAGCAAGCTACTGCTTTAGATATTTAAATGGTAGTATTGAAACTCCAGAAATTGAAACTATTGTCTCTATCTACAAATCTTCTATGTAATGGCAATCATTCACAAGTACATGAGGATATGCAAGTTTCTAGCGTAACCTCTCTTGCTGAGTGAAAGGAACTCCATTACTGTGCCACAACAGCTGTTTCCGGTCTGTGACGTTGCATCGCACAAGACAAATTAGCCCATCTAAAGTTTTGACGGCCAGTTCCTCCGCTGAAAATGAAAAATAGCCACGGTAGTTGGATGGCGATACTGCATACTCCGATAACTGGAGCGATGAAAAGAACAACGTGCATGAATAACGAGGGTGGGGAAGAGAAATGGGACTTCGACACGGGAATTGAACTCGCGAGTTCTCACCAACTCCGGTCGACGATTACAGTTCTCGAACAAGCTTTGGTGTAGGTTGACATGCGTATTCGTCATGTCGTATCCTTTTTTCAATGTATGTAGTCAGGCGGTGTGGCTCAGACGGTTGAGGCAATGGCCTTCTTGACCCTAAATTGGTAGGTTCGATCCTGGTGTAGTCCAGTGGTATTTGAAAGTGCTCAAATACGTCAGCCTCGGCGTCTCCAAAATCCGTCAAAGTAGTTAGCGGGACGTAAACACGAATAATATTATTATTCAATGTATAAACACGGAAATGCTTTTGGAAACTTACTTCAGAATAACACTATGATGGTAGTGTCCAAATGCAGGCCTACATATTGGTCATTGATATATTACAGCGAAGAAAAATTAAAAATAATATGTCTTATTTAATTAAGGATTAATTTTAATTTGTTCTACGACAAGGATTCAGTTTAACTGATCTTAAAATGCAGTTGATTTTAAGGTGGAGAGTTCACGGCACAATGTATATATGTATGTATGTATGTATGTATGTATGTATGTATGTATGTATGTATGCATTGATATCTTGTTGCATATTGTACGTCCAATTATTAGAAAAACGTATAATGACAACACAGCATGGAGGCTTTCAGTTCACGGTGTCCTGGGTTCGATTTCCGGACTGACCATGGTTTTTAGCCTCAACTGGTGAATTACTCTGGCTCGGAGACGGGGTGTTGTGTCTGTCTTTAATACACATATCTTAATTTACATAAAACACACCACATTCTCAACCTCCAGATTAAACAGAAATAGGCCTAATCGAATATTTCCCTCAACATCGTGCTGGCATCCGAAAGGGCATGCGGTCGTTAGACTGGACCAGGTCCACTTGAGTGAAAGGGATCACACCTGCGAATTTACCATGAAATGGGGAAAAGCGGATTGATCACTGTTAGTATACATTAATTGTGTTCGACATTTTCATAGTTGTGTAAATTAGTGCAAATGTATAGCTAACATTCAGAAAGGTAATCCTTAATTTCTTTCTCTTTATCAAAAATTAAGTTCCAGAAGGAAACCATAATTTAATTTCATCGATTGCAAATTGAAAATAATTAAGCTGTTTAGGGGTTTTCTTCTTTCTTCCTTTCTTAATCTGTTTACTCTGCAGGGTTGGATTTTCCCTCGGACTCAGCGAGGGATTACACCTCTACCGCCTCAAGGGCAGTGTCCTGTAGCGTGAGACGTTGGGTCGGGGGATACAACTGGGGAGGAGGACCAGTACCTAGCTCATGCGGCCGCTGAACAGGGGCCTCGTGGGAGGATGGGACGATTTGGAAGGAAGCGGCCTTGGCGTTAAGTTAGGTACCATCCCAGCATTTGCCTGGAAGAGAAGTGGGGTAACAACGGAAAACCACTTCGAGGATGGCTGAGGTGGGAATCGAACCCACCCCTACTTACTTGTCCACAATGGCACTCTTTCAAGCTTTCTTCTTATTCTTATTCTTAATATTATTGTTACCTTTATTCAAATATACACATCTTCCTTCTGTTCGTTTTCCTCGCCCTCTACCAATTACTTCGGTTAGGCTCTTCCTGTGAATTAAGCCCAATTGTATGGACCGATGCCTTTCATGGCACGAATCCTTCGTTAGAGTATTCTACACCCTGTCGACGTTTATGCATCATCATCATCATCATCATCACCATGCCATTTTCGTACATAACATATCTGATCCATACTTCTTGAGAAAGACTCGTTCGTATTGGCACGGTCGTAATTGATGATGATGATGATGATGATGATGATGATGCTTGTTGTTTAAAGGGGCCTAACATCAAGATCATCGGCACCACGGTCTAATTAGCATTGTGGCAGTCAATCTCAGCTTCCGTGCATAGCTCTTTCAATTTAACGTTCTGTTTTACTCCACCAGATGGCAGAGTAACCGCAACCCTGATGGATGATGGAAGCAGAGTTGTAATTTATTGTTGTCATCGCAGAGCCTTTACATGCCGCAAGATGCAGTGCGGAAGTGACGAATGAACGATTTTCCACACTTAAAAAATCCGATCACCTTTGTCATGTTTGAACCCACGATCTCGGAATCCGGAGGCCGACACTCTACCACTGATATCTATCACAACTGTTGTTTGTAATGGTGCTGTCGCTACTTCGTATGGATCAGAGTTGTGCAGCTGGGCGCCCATTTCGACCAGTCCAGTGTAGCAGGGCTTGCTTGACGTAAACGTGGGCAGCTTAACGTCACAGTCAAGCGACCGAGCGAACTAATTCGGAATTGCACATAAGCATTGACGTTGGATTGTGACTAAAAAAACTTTCCTCAGAAATTTTCAACGAAATGTTGATTGGAGTACAGTATTAAAAAGAAACATTATAATCGCAAGAAGACCTATCTTTTATCAAATATTCGTGTTTGATTTATACTGCCGTCGATACTAACAAGCATTGTTTTATTTTCCTATATTTACACATTCAAAGAAAAGTGGCACGTCACAATTTTGTGTTACATTGTACAGTATAGTCATTCAAAACAAGAATGTGGGTATGATATTGAATGTCCCTCGCACTTAATATTTTATCAGATAGTTGCAATTGTTAAGTTGATTGCTTCTTGTTTAAAGGGGCCTAACATCTATGTCATCGGCCATTTTCAAAATATAATTCACCTCCTATGGAGATCAAAACACCTTGCAGATAACCGCACCAAACATCATACAGTGTCTCTAGTTTCAATTGTTTCTGAGAAAAGTGTACCTGCGAGGAACTTACATAACACCATGTGCCTATCCTTCTTGAGCCACTGCACAAAGATACTTATCCGTGACTGGGATAGACGTCTGTTTATTCATTCACGCATGCAGGAATACTATTCAATCGTGCAATAATTTCATTTTCATCCATCCATTCATTCATTCATTCATTCATTCATTCATTCATTCATGCAGTCATTCAGTTCAACCATAATGTCTATCGCAAGCCGAAAATAACTCTGTTCAGACTTGTGACATAAATGAATACTTGCATGAATACAACTTAATACAGGTAAGATAAAGGGCGCAAGGAAAAGTTCCGCGCAGTGCATAAGGGAGCATCAGCAGTTTAGTTGGCAGCACGGTGTCGTATCTGTCTCGCTCACTCGCCGACAGGCCAAGGTTAACAGGATAGCAGTGCAGGGATGGCCACACGTATGAGCTGTCAGTGTACCGTATATTGCAGTAAGCGAGCGTTCAGATAGATTGTTGGAATAGTGCAACATGATACAGGCGGTAATGTTTACTACTGAAGAGAGAGCATTTTTTTGTTTTTTTGGTGGAATACGTTTTTCGCGAAGGCGATCGGTTTACAGAAATTGTAAAACTAAAATTTCAGGCACGGTTTCCTAATTCAAAGTATCTAACTGGGATACCGTTCGGGATTTGATAAGTAAATTCCGTGTGACCGGCTCTGTTTACGGCAGGCCTACGCTTTGAACATACCAAAAAAATACTGATGAACTTACAGTGAATAGCTTTAATTATGTGCAGTCCATTATGCAAGAAACTAGTGAATGTCTTCGACAATATGGGTAGACGTTTTGAAGTCTGTCTTCGAACATAAGGACAACACTTCCAGCATCTGTTATGAATTGCTGTGGTGAGTACAAAGTTTACTGTTTGTTGTTTGTTTTGTTTTGATACAAGCGGCAGCAGCCGTGCTGCCAACTTAACTGCTGATGCCACCTCGCGCAGTAGCACGTAGGCGCTGCGGAGAACATTTCCTGGCGCTCTGTACTTGTTGTCCTAGACTATATAACACTGTTAATAACTAGACAAAAGTGAATAAAAATGTAGAAACTCCAATTTTGAAATTGGATGCAAATAGTGATTAGGCCTAACTGTAATGTTTAATGTCGTATTAGATAAAATAATTGTAACAACGATATTAATGTATATAAAAAAATAGTTTGGATTGAAATAAATTACTACTCTCTCCCCGGTTGCAAGCGATCTGGAACTAGGGGAGGGGAGTATTCTATTCTACAAATATACAGAGTTAACGCGTGCAAGTTACGATTTAAATGTCTTGGATGAGAATGACAGAATTTCAACTGGAAAAGTAAAATTCTTGTTATCCGAGACCTTCGCCCAGCATTGAATTTACCGGGCAAGTTAGCCGTGAGGTTAGGAGCGCGCAGCTTGAGCTTGCATTCGGGAGATAGTGGGTTCGAGCCCCACTATCGGCAGCTCTGAAGATGGTTTTCCGTAGTTTCCAATTTTCACACCAGGCAAATGCTGGGGATGAACATTAGTTAAGGCCACGTCCGCTTCGTTCCCACACTTAAGCCTTTCCTATCCCATCGTCGTCATGTCGGTGCGATGTAAAACAAATAGCGAAAAAAGGGCGTTGATCTTCACGGCCCGTGACATAACCACAACGTCACTATGACAAAAGCATCACCTCCTCCCCATTTACATGCTGTGTGTTTCTGGGACGAAAAGCCCAATGTGAGTAAGACTGGGAAAGATAAACATGCTCATAGGGCAACATCTGTGAGATAAACTGTTCCGCTGCCCTATTTATAAAATTGTCCGGTTCCATGGCTAAATGGTAAGCGTTCTGGCCTTTGATCCAGGGCTTCCAAGAATCTATTCCCGGCCGTATCGGAGATTTTAAACCTAATTGGTTAGTTCGCATAGCTCGTGAGCTGGGTGTCTGTGCCATCTACAACACTAGAAATCATCTTACATAGTGCCTCATCCTCACAGACATGCATGCCGCCTATAGGCCGTATTCTAGAAAAAGACCTCCACCAGGCCGCCCCGGAAACCATACGCCATTATTATTATTATCTATAAAATTTGTTAATTTGAAATATATTAGATAAATGTATAATATAGGGTGAGTCTCTTCTCTATAGCAAAAAGCCAGGTGGTGGTTTGCCAGGTGATAACGAAGATGACAAAGCCAAGATGCATACTTCATTTCACTGCCATTTTTCTGTTACAACTACATACTGCAAATATAGCAATATTGCATATGCAGGTCTGCATCTGATTACACTAGAGTAATTGCCAGTCCTCGGTGACGCTCACAACTAAGCAATTTAATTAGTGGGTGTACGAAACTTTTGTGTGCTGCATTCTGTGGCGGACTGTTAATATGTGCGGCTCGTGTAAGTGGGTCTACACTGATCCATCAACATCAAAACAACATCAAAGTATTAAAAATTGAGTTCTCAGAAAGTATCCGTAATGTAATTTCATCTATTGCAAACATCAGAATAGTTGATAGAAGTGTTTTCGGTCAACACGCTAGAGGGAATGCAACATGATGGGCATTTTTCCTTCAACTTGACAAACTGTAATGAAAAACAGAAGTAGTGTCTTGGACCATACTTCTTAGCTTACTATCCTCCATATCATCGCCCCAGTCATCTCCCTGATTTTTCCTGTAGGTAAAAGATCACACTGTATAAACCTTCACATCTGTCGGCGATGATATAGTTGAAGGTTGGAGATTGGGAAAACATTCATTCTTATCACGATCAGGAATGGATCACATGTTTCCCTGCCAGTGAGGTCCTCCCACGGCTAGGTGTCAGACACTTGCTGTGCTCCCTGTGGTACACTAAATGAGCCACATTGACGTAATGAGCACAGTGACGTCGATCGTAGTCTGAAGTATTGATTCTGAACTTGATTTGGAATTCTAATCATTGAAGTGCTAATAATTACTTCCCACCATGGAGTGGTTGATCCAGTACTCACAGTTGAGTATCAAAACATGTCGCTGACCAGAACGCAAAAGCGATGTCATTACCATTATCAACTCTCAATGCTAGGTACTTTTATTCTTGCACCAATGTGTCCGAATTTCTAGCGCATCATAATTGACAAGAAAACAATAGCACAATTTTATTTCAAACTATTTACTCTTAGCTTCAGACTTTGTACCTGAATGGCCGACGTTCGATTTCCGAACAATATTTTATTGAAATTTTAGTCGAAAAATCACATAGTGTCAGGAAGGGCATCCGGCCTTAAAATCTCGGCCAAATCTGAAAATTAAGTCAAGAAATTGTTCTTTTTTTTATAAACGTTAACCCGTACCTTAATGTAACGACTTGTTCATAAACGTACTCTCTCTTCATCATGTAAGATATGCCGCAAGAGTGAGCATGGTTCTGTCGACATGACGAGCATCTTACTAAGACGCCCGCAATTCGAATCATGAATAAAGCATACTCAATTTCAGGAATATAAAGTATTATTCTAATTACGAAGATACCCCACTGAATCTAGTATTGCTTCCATTTATGCCGGTTTCGGTTCTGCAAAGTTCTTATCCAACCTGTTCCAATGAAGATTTTACGGGGCAGGACAGAACGACGGAACACCACAGAGTATTCAGATATTATAAGTGCGAAAGAAAACTGGCTGTGGAATCAAAGATGGAATATCCTATTTTGGTCTGTTTAATAAAATGTGTTGTGAACATGTTAATGAGTTTCCTCTTCAGACATTTATTGTATAAAACAAATAATTTCGGCAACTTATTCGAGTTGTGTGTTTTTGCACCATTGTACTGAAGAGCCATTTTCCTCCGAACATTGATTGGGACTTCTTGAAGAAATTCTGAAAGCGTAACCTCCTGGAAAACACCATCCTATCGTGCAGGCAGCATTACACTGTTATCAACAGCTTCAGTCTAAATATTCAGAGGAAACTTACATTGATCGTGGACATTCTTCAACGGCGTTAGGATTCATGTGCTTCCAAATGTGGCTTCTGTGTGTATTCAAGGATATATATGCCATGTCTGCCCAAACTAAGCGTCTAGAAAAACCGGGATCATCGTTAATTCTATGCAATTCTTCTTAGATGTTTTATCAATTTCTTGGGGTCTGCACTTATTGTGGATTTAGCCTAGTTTTATGGCCCGGTGCCCTTCCTAAGGCCAAATATATGCAAAGAGATTTATTCATTACTTCATGTTACTGTGGTGAAGAAATGTGGCGTGTTGTGTGTATATGAATATTTTCATTAAGAGGAACTCAAATGCCCGGTCCTGAAGCAAATAGAAATTAATTAGACGTGGCTAAAATCAATGGCCCTTCCGGGAATCGAAACCGGGACTTAATCAGTCATGAGGAGCTTCCTTGATACTTAGGAAGAACTTTGAATCCGTGGCACTTGTGATGACCTACCATTGCTTTTTTTTCAGTTGGGTAGGTTATACCGAAAACTTCAACCCAATACTTTCCACATTATTTTGTAATACTGATTGAAAACGTGTATAACCAATATGGTCGAAAATATTTCATCAGAATCGGACTCAGGAATCCAGAATGTACATCACCATTCATCCTCCAGCGGCATTAACGAAATGTTCTACTTCACTCCACACATAGCTTTCATTCAGCCATTTAGTCCCCACAAAATATTCTGTGAAATGTTGTTGGTTTAACGAGGCTGGGTTCTAGGCTTCATTCAATAATAAGAGAATTGTTTAAAATGCCGCACGAATGTCATTAGTAGAATCCTAAAAGTAATTACTTGTCCAAAGAACATTTTAAAATTGCTGAAACGCATGTTATTTACACAATTAACAGCTACATAATGCCGTTGCATTAAGGATTGAATTGGATTTCCACATGAGGGACGCTACAGTAGTTAAAAGTTAATCTTGAATGTAACATTTCCTTTCTATTTCATCCTCTAGGAAAATACACCCATCGCACAAAACCAGAAACATTGGACTGCAATGAAATTATGTTGACTTTGTTATACTGACAATATAAGTAAGTTATAGCAATATAATTATCTTATCATTACATTAGGTGGTCCGACTCGTTGGCTGAACGGTCAGCGTACTGGCCTTCGGTTCAGAGGGTCCCGGGTTCGATTCCCGGCCGAGTCGGGGATTTTAACCTTTATTGGTTAATTTCACTGGCCCAGGAGCTGGGTGTTTGTGCTGTCCCTAATATCCCTGCAACTCACACACCACACACAATATCACTCAGTTTACCTACACATGGCAGATGCCGCCCATCCTCATCGGAGGGTCTGCCTTACAAGGGCTGCACTCGCCTAGAAATAGCCACACGAAATTATTATTATATTACATTAGGTTAGGTGGGCCACCCCGCGGACTGCAGTATACAATTCGGCAAGCCATGAGAGGTAGCCCGCTGAGGTCTGTATCACAAGGACTACAATTCGGCAAGCCATGAGAGGTAGCCCGCTGAGGTCTGTATCACAAGGACTACAATTCGGCAAGCCATGAGAGGTAGCCCGCTGCGGTCTGTATCACAAGGACTACAATTCGGCAAGCCATGAGAGGTAGCCCGCTGAGGTCTGTATCACAAGGACTACAGTTCGGTCAGCCATGAGAGGTAGCCCGCTGAGGTCTGTATCACAAGGACTGCAATTCGACAAGCCATGAGAGGTAGCCCGCTGCGGTCTGTATCACAAGAACTACAATTCGGCAAGCCATGAGAGGTAGCCCGCTGCGGTCTGTAACACAAAGACTTTGTGTATAGTTAAAGAGCCCGGTGCAAGAAAAAGACAGCTCCACTTCTCGGATAATGGCGTGTGGCCTCCAAAGAGGCCTGGTGCAGGTCTTTCGAGTTGACGCCGTATAGGCGACCTGCGCGTCTATGAGAGTGGGGCCCTACCTGTGATTAATTCTAATGCTGAAGACGGCACACACCCGAGCCCTCGAGCTATTAAAATTAACCAATGAAGGTTAAAATCCCCAACCCGGCCTGGGATCGAACCCGGGACACTCTGGATCAAAGGCTAGCACGCTAAACATTTAGCCAGGGAGTCGGATATTTTTCGGATGTTTTCATTTAAGAGGTAGAATAGCCTTTAGTTTCGGAGCCATAATTGGACCAGTGAGCGTTACAAAGACGTGGAAGTATTAAAGCAAAAAACAAAAAATGTAGACAACATCTGTGACAAGAGTGTTCAGTATATCACAGTAAAGAAGGATCAATATACTCAGAAACTTTTTTTTTTTTTTTGCTATTTCCTTTACGTCGCACCGACATAGATACGTCTTTTGGCGACGATGGGACAGGGAAGGGCTAGGAGTGGGAAGGAACCGGCCGTGGCCTTACTTAAGGTACAGCCCCAGCATTTGCCTGGTGTGAAAATGGGAAACCACGGAAAACAATCTTCAGGGCTGCCGACAGTGGGGTTCGAACCTACTATCTCCCGAATACTGGATACTGGCCGTACTTAAGCGACTGCAGCTATCGAGCTCGGTACAACTCAGTAACAAAGAGTCTCTATTAGGAGTAACCAGTTTCCTGTCAACCGTAAATTCTTTCCTGGCAAGGTAAATGCTCGCCTTAGAAATACCTGTTACTTCTGTCACTCCACGTGTTACTTCATCCAGAGTACTTCCAGTATTGTCTTCACGAAATTTGGAAAACACATTTAACACACACGTCTTCTCGCCACTCGTTAGTGGTTTTCCTTTTCTGTGTTTAGTCACAAACTGGTCTAGTTCACAAATGATTTACAATTACGGCGATATATATACTGCACGTTACTTTGCACTTTCAGCTAATTAAAAAATATAAATGGTAAACGTTGTGTATTATTTTTATTCACAATAAACTTAGAACAAGCAAACTAGTAAACTGGATACATGTGCTTTGGATCAGCAACCCTGAACTGCTGGCCTCATAGAACAATATGACCGAGCTCGATAGCTGCAGTCGCTTAAGTGCCAGTATCCAGTATTCGGGAGATAGTGGGGTCGAATACAGGTACCCATTTCTTAGACTCATTGCTTTAAGAAGAGCCGTTTAAGATTAGATTGAGAGTAGTATAATTGAACCTGGAAGTCATGCCATATCCAGAAGATAACTCTATTCAGGAATCATGGAAAAAATAGTCAATGTTTTAAAACAGACGGTACCCCAGGGTTCCATATGAACTCTACCTGGAATGCAGTTCGCAAGGAACTTTTGGCTCCGAATAAATTGCGTTATAACTGGAATTGGAAGATGTACGAGTAAAATGCTTAAGTGGGAACTCTCGAACTCGTCAGACTCACGACTGTGAAACTCATAAATAGAGAGTACCACACTGTAAAGGAGTGTACTAATATACGCCTCGCTGAAGAGTGGCGAAATATATCGGATGCCACTACTACAGCTTCTGATTGATTTGGAAACCTCCAAGTGGATCTGTAAATGTGTGTATTTGTCTCTGTAGTTAAGCCATACGATAAATAAATAAATAAATAAATTAAATAAATAAATAATACAGTAAATACCTGTTTGTTATCTGATCGCATCGGGCAAAGTTCATATAACGGGGTGCCCGAGTATCATTAACCATGACAGTAATCTTAGTCCTAGACTCCTCTTGAGGCTTATTTTTTTATTGGCTGTCTATTATAATGGTCTTACAATGGCACGAAATCATACGCCTTTGCAGACGTGATATGCATTTGTTTTTTATTGAACTAACGACTCATCTCTCACGACAACCATCACGTTCTTTCACCTGAAAGTTGGCTCTGTAGCGATTTATAGTCCGGAAACATATGAGCGCATCTAAAAGGGAGGAAAATTGTAAAGGATAGAGAAATCAAAGTTAAACTTCTTCAAGAGAACACACTATCAAAGTAAACTCTCTCCACTTGCAAATGATCTGGTAAGAGAGGTATTCTATTTGAAAGAACTTTGATTACAGCAGTGTCTTCTGGCCACAGCAGCATGTGTGGGAACTTCTGCAAGAGTTCAGTCTGAAAAAGTCAGTGTTGCGTTTGTGATTTCTACACAAGCGATGCTATGACCAACAGTGAATGGACACAGGTTGGTTATGAAATGAGGCATGTAATAACAAGGCACTCTTGCATGAATTCCATACCAAACTGTGCCAGACTAAATGTGTTCCTGAACTAGGCCCAGAATTCGTATCTAGTAGATGTCGGAATCCCTCTGAAAAATACCACGTACTGAATCTCTTTAGAGATGTTATGCTGGAGAACAATGTATGTTCATTTGGCTGAAAAAATATATTAATGTAATAAATTATGCAAATTGTACATTTTAAGTGTCAGCACGCGGTGTAGGGGTAGGGTGCCTGCCTCTTACTCGAAGGCCCCAGGTTCGATTGCCGGCCAGGTCAGGTCAGGTCCACTCATCCTATGTGATTACAATTGAGGAGCTATCTGACGGTAAGATAGCGCCTTCAGTCTAGAAAGCCAAGAATAACGGCCTAGAGGATTCGTCGGGCTTACCACACGACACCTCGTAATCTGCAAGCCTTCGAGCTGAGCAGCAGTCGCTTAGTAGGACATGGTCCTTCGGGGTTTTTGTACAATTCATATTTTTGGTACATTTTATTCTTTGTCTTAATCTGTTTACCCTCCAGGGTTGGTTTTACCCTCGGACTCAGCGAGGGATCCCACCTCTACCGCCTCAAGGGTAGTGTCCTGGAGTTTCAGACTTTGGGTCTGGGGATACAACTGGTGAGAATGACCAGTACCTCGCCCAGGCGGCCTCACCTGCTAAGCTGAACTGGGTCCTTGTGGGGGGATGGGAAGTTTGGAAGGGATAGATAAGGAAGAGGGAAAGAAGCGGCCGCGGCCTTAGGTACCATTCCAGCATTTGCCTGGAGGAGAAGTGGAAAACCACGGAAAACTACTTCCAGGATGGCTGAGGTGGGAATCGAACCCACCTCTACTCATTTGACATCCCGAGGCTGAGTAGACCCCGTTCCAGCCCTCTTACCACTTTTCAAATTTCGTGGCATAGCCGGGAATCGAACCCGGACCTCCGGGGGTGGCAGCTAATCACACTAAGCACTGCAGCACAGAGGCGGACTTGGTACATTTTAAGCAAGATTAAACTTGACATTTCTACAAAAAGTAAGCGAATATTTTGGTTCAATTGTCTGCCTTAACTTTCCAAAATATTTAATAGTTCTTTGCAGTGGCGTAGCGTGACAGCATGATCTGGGTAAACTGGGTTTGAAAAAGAACAAGTTTGGAATGCTGCACGTAGTCACGTAGAAAGAGTTTATATAGATAGCTTAGTACTCACTTGTTGACTAGATTCTGACCATGTAATCACAGCTTCACCGTCTTCATTGTCTTCTCTATATCCCCATAAGCAGCTATGGCTGTTGAAATCGCCCACGATGATACGAACCTTCTCCTCTTGCCCTGCAGCTGAATCAGTAAAGTGGAATGAAACGCTCGGTGGTTTAAAGACAGATGTTATGATACAGTTCGATAGCTCCACTGTTAAGATTTCTATATCATTGTTGTCTGTAGATGAGGTAGATATTACGTTCAGCTCTGGCCTAGTGAATATAGCACTACCATAGTTTTCATGCGGCCTCTCAGCTACCAAACGCATTCCTAATACCCTTGGTCATCTTTGGTCGCTACTTCTGTGAGTTTCTTGAACACAGAGAACGTCACACTTGTTTATTTGGCAAAGTTGTTGTAACAGGGTTTCCTAGTTTGATGTTATGCCTTCCATGTTAACTGATACAACTGTCAGCTGTCAACTGTCCTTAATACATGACAGTAAACTTCCCGCTTCTTTCAACAGTCGTCGATGGAGACGTGGATACAACCCAGATCTCAGCGATGCTATATCACAGCAGTGTGTGAAGACTGTCTGGGAACCTATTCTCAACACACAACACAGACCCATTATGTGCCAAGTATTCTCAGCAGTTCATCCACAATCTGTGCCATTCAGAAGGCGGTACAACTTTAAGAAAGCTGACTGGTTGAAGTACACAAAGCGCTTAGATGAAATGGTAGCAGACATCGAACCTGTTCCAGAGGTATACGATGTGTTCATCGATGCCGTGCAAGAATGCTCTCGCACGTCAATCCCAAGAGGCTGTAGGTCTCAGTACATACAAGGTCTAGACGCCACTACAGTAGATAAATTAAATGAGTACCAACTGCTCTATGAAGAAAATCCCTTCAGTGAGGATACTATTCAACCTGGTCAACAACTAATCCAGTCCATGGGTGAAATAAAGAGAGAACATTGGGTTAAGCTGATGGAAGAACTAGATATGACAAGAAACAGCAGAGGAGCATGGAAGCTACTTAGACGTCTGAACAATGACCCCACCAGAAGTCCTCTACATAGCAACATTACTTCTAACCAGATAGCTCATCAGCTCCTAATACACGGCAAAACAGATAAGCGAAAAATACCACCAAAACTTCAAAGAAATATCGAACAGGAAACATCCAGTCTGTCCAATCCCTTCACTATGAACGAGCTGGAAAACGCCATAAAAATGAGCAAAACTGGCAAGGCATGCGTATGGAGCAGATACAACACTTTGGGAATGCTACCAAACAATGGATCCTACAGCTTTTCAATACCTGTCTGGAACGATGTCAAATCCCTAAAATCTGGAGGAAGACTAAGGTGGTTGCAATCCTGAAAACTGGTAAGCAGCCTACGGATCCGAAGAATTTCAGACCAATATCACTCCTGTGCCATCTATATAACATTTTTGAAAGAATACTTCTGAACCGTATAACACCAGTGGTCGAACCTTTTCTAATTCCAGAGCAGGCTGGATTTAGACCAGGAAGGAACTGCTGTACACAGATCCTTAATCTGACACAGCACATAGAAGATGGGTTTCAGCGTGGTGATATTACTGAAGTGGCCTTTGTTGATCTGTCTTCAGCATATGACACTGTACAACACCAGATAGTTCTAAGGAAGTTTTACCATCTTACTATGGATTTCAGAGTCACAACGATTATTGCCACGCTGTTGCAGAACCGACGTTTCTTCGTTGAATTTCAAGGACACCGGAGTAGATGGAGAATACAGAAGAACGGTCTCCCACAAGGCAGTGTCCTAGCACCAATGCTATTTAACATATATACCAACGACCAACCTCTTCCACCTCACACAAGGAGCTTTCTGTACGCAGATGACCTGGCCGTGGTAACTCAGAGTAAAAACTTCGAGCAAGTGGAACAAAACCTTACTGCTGATTTGAAGATGCTCTCAGATTATTATGAGGAAAATCACCTCAAGCCAAACCCATCGAAAACTAATGTGTGCGCCTTTCATCTAAAGAACAAAGAAGCCCTGCGGAAGCTGCGTGTGAATTGGAAAGGAATGGAGCTGGAAGATAGCAATACTCCAGTTTACCTTGGTGTTACCCTGGATCGTTCGCTGACCTTCACCACACACTGCACTAAACTCAAGGCAAAAGTTTCATCACGAAACTGCCTACTGCGTAAGGTAACTGGTTCTGGATGGGGTGCCCACCCCCAGATAGCAAGGACAACTGCCCTAGCACTCTGCTACTCTGCTGCTGAATATGCTAGTCCCGTGTGGTATAAATCAGCTCACGCAAAGAAAGTCGACATTGCCTTGAATGAATCCTGCAGGCTAATCAAAGGCTGTTTAAAACCAACACCCACACAGAAGTTGTATTCACTTGCAGGTATAGCCCCACCTGATATTAGACGCGAGGTGGCCGCTAATATCGAGTGACAAAAGGTTTGCAGCATCTCAGCCCATCCCATTCATGAACATCAGCCACCACCAGCTCGACTGAAATCCAGGAAGAGTTTTCTACAGTCTTCTGCTCCACTTGATTCTGACCCAAAAAAGGCCAGGGTTAAGCTATGGAAACAAAGGTACCCAGATCATCCGGAACGTGTTTTTTTTATATTGAAGAAAAGTTACCACCTGGTCACGAAGAGAGATGGTGTATATGAAAGTCGTTAAACAGACTGCGGACCGGTGTTGCAATATCTAAGGACAGTCTTGTGAAATGGGGCATCGTGCATGGTGGGGACTCATTATGCGAATGTGGAGAGGAACAGACTTCTACGCACCTCTTACAATGTCGTCTATGACCAGATTCATGTATTGGGTTGGAATTGGCACTGGCTGGAAACAATGCCATCAATGTAGCCAAATACTGGTCACAACTTGTGTAAATAATGTGTATATAGTGTAGATATTTTCATGTAATACTTCCTTTCTCCTTTTTTAATTTCTTTATTTTTACAATTAATTTGTTCAAATGTCTTTCATTTTGAGTCTTTAACATACTTCATATTTTTATCATTTAATTTTTGAATTGAATTTGAATTGAATTTTTATATATTGGTACCTCTGACACGAATAAAAAATACTTACTTGTAACTATTTGAGGTTTGACTTGACTTCTTGCCTAGCAAAGCACAGTATTATTTATTCATTATTAATTGTAATTTTTATTTTATGCCATTTTCACCATTGTTATTAAATCAACTTAGATTTTAAAATAACATTTTGTTCGACCATACCATAATACGCTAATTGCATGTGACATCACTGTACCTTAATAACATACATTAAATTACTGCTATTCATTTAAGTAATATTGTTCTTTTAACCAGCGAATTCCAACTAACCATATCCCATATCAGTTAATATCGTACGCGGAACAGTCTTCAAGGCTTGAAAGCATAAATCGCAGCAACCAAAATAGTATGAGCGAGTTTTGAAAGTGACATTGATTTCGAATCACTAACATCGCCGAAAATTGCGACAGTAGCATTGGATGCTACTAAAAATGTATTGCCGCAAATGTTAAGGAAGGTGTATGAAAAATTATATGCGCAGTTCTTGGAATGGAAAAAAATGAGTTCATTTGCCGTATTTCAGTGTCTTGTTTTGAGGTTAAAACCTCCAAACTGCAACACTGTTGCGTGTACGCTCATGTAGTCGGGAACACTTATGGTCAATATATATCATGCCTGCCATCTATCGAAATAGTGAGGACAATATGAATGGTCACCGTTTCATTACCAATAAAGCAAAATGGTAAGATAATATTGTTAACACTCGAAATTCCGACAGTCAATCATGGTCGAACAGAAACAGTTGCATGCATCTTGCCAATAAGAAGACGTTCATATGAAAAATACGAAACTCGGTTCCACTTGTTTCATAAACATATTTTTGTTTATAATCTCCAAACCACAGCCCTGTTCCGTACATGTCACATGCTGAACTAGTCGGAAACACCCATGGTCAGTCGAGAACGAGCTGAATGTTCACCATTTCATTATCAATAAGTGATGGTGGTGGTGGTTATTTTTTAGAGGAAGTACAATTAGGCGATCATCCCCTACTAACACTAATCAGAGAGAACAAATGGAAGGGGTCCAGCACTTCGAAAAACGAACGTTTCGGCCGAAGAAAAGCAAGGGCTACGAAGAGCTTAAAAATAAGGGACTCCCTTATCGAGGTCGGAAAATAACAAAGAGAGGTCGAATAGGATTGATGAAAGTAAGGAGCCTGACACAGGTAAGTGGAAACAGTACCAGGACTCAGCTAAGGACCCCGTGCTCGCCAACCCTCACTCCCAAGTTAAGAGCCCCTGGGACCACTTTTAGTCGCCTTTAACGACAGACAGAGGATACCTTGGGTGTTACCTATCGCCCCACCCACAGGGGTATCATTATCAAGAAAGTAACAAGGTAATATACTGTATATTCAAAACTTGATATTTTATTATGGTCGAACCAAAGAAGTCGTGTTGATCTTGCCAAAAAATGCAATTAAAACGCTTATGCTTGTTTCATAAACATCCTCGCGTCTTGATAAATGCCATTATAAGCTCGTTGTATGATATTAATAAGGAAGAAATATCATTATTTTCTTAAAAATTGATAAACAATCTCTTGAAATTAAGACAGTGTGGAAATTAATCAATAGAATCATTCATACTTCGGCCGATGACCTTCGATATAGGCTCCTTAAAACAACAAGCAAGCATCATTCATACTTCCAGAAAAAATAAAACACTTAAACACTTGCACCACTGAAACGTGATCACTAGAAGTCAAACAAGTGACAGAAATGTTGGTCTATCCTGCTGCATGTTTCCCATCCCCTTTCGCTAGGTTTACACTCCCTTCAAGGGAACAGGCATATAGGACTCAAACCTCTCCACTCCGATGTCACTTTTGCAAGATAAATAAACTTGCATTTCCTCAACGAGCAGGACAACATTTAGTGGAAAAGCTGTATAACTCACACTTGTTTGAAATAGCGACTATTCCAGTCTCACATCTACTGCACATTCCCCATCCTCTATTGTAACTTCAAGACTGCCTAAGCACAAGGCACCAAAATATAACTCATAACTATTGGTAATAACAATAATGGTTATTTTATAAATTAGTGGGAACTGTGCTAGTTTATTTCTTTATTTATTTATTTATTTATTTATTTATTTATTTATTTATTTATTTATTTATTTATTTATACACCCCTCAAGCTACGCCTCTGATAGATATTGCGACATATTACATTCATGTTACCAAATGCAGAAATTGAGATTAAAGTAATTTAATATTAAGACTCGTATAACAAAACCCGAATTACAAATCAGATAACTAACTCTCGGTATTGATAATTGTTTCGGCTCTACAAACACCAGAGATATGAAGTTTACTGCACAAATAAAAGTAAACCACAGAATTTACGCCAAATGTTCTTCCGGAAACAGGGGTATTTCATTACAAATACATCAAAATGGAGTAAATTTGACTTAGTAAAAGTATTAAGAAATGCTTGATTCATGAACGATTCTGATAATAACTAACACATCTTTAAACAGTAAACTTGTGGGGCAATATCTCCAAGTTACAGGGAATATTTAAACGTTTTACAATGATGTGGGAAACCAATGTTCTTCAGTAAAGACAGCGAAGGAGCGAAGGTCTGTAACAGTATTTTTATGTGTAGGGTTCTGTATAAATGCTGTATCACCATGCTGGCCTTGCTCATCCGCTTCGTAAATGACTACCTGTATTTATGTTGAAGCAATCATTCGACTGAACGCCAAGGTGATTCGGACCTGCCAGTTATATTGTATTCTCGACCATTTCAAGGCCTCATCCCAGCTATTGAATTGTAAATTAGAAGAAGCTTTTACACAGTATATACTTTTTGCTAGGGGCTTTACGTCGCACCGACACAGATAGGTCTTATGGCGACGATGGGATAGGAAAGGCCTAGGAGTTGGAAGGTAGCGGCCGTGGCCTTAATTAAGGTACAGCCTCAGCATTTTCCTGGTGTGAAAATGGGAAACCACGGAAAACCATTTTCAGGGTTGCCGATAGTGGGATTCGAACCTACTATCTCCCGGTTGCAAGCTCACAGGCGCGTGCCTCTACGCGCACGGCCAACTCGCCCGGTCCACAGTATACACAACCCAGTACTTGAGTTTATGATAATTATATTTGAACTGATGTTGAAACTCAGGGCTTTCATTTAAGGCATCTTCCATGGAAATCCGTTCTATATTTATCGTGCAATTTATAGTTATTTATTTAATTAAATTTGATACACAGAGGAACAATTTTATTTTTACCGAAGTATTGGAATTAGAATATTAATGCCGCATGACGTACCAAACTTCGGCAAGTTAGTGTTCCTTACGGAATTTTATATATTAGGATTATTTAATTATTTTGCGAAATAGTAATCTATGAATATATTCCTTTTAATTTTAAGCCCTCCGACTCCCTTAAGAATCCAAAAATAAAGTAACGGCAAAGAAGGAAACGTTTAAGCTCTGTGAGCCCAAAAAAATATGTATTCTAATTATTGTCTAGGCTGAAGTGCTTTGGAAATTTACACACAATAATATTGAAATAAAGACAACACTATTCATTATCACTATGTGTATCAAAAAGTTACTCAAATCTTACTTCTAGACGAAAGCCTATTGATATGATTTTCTTTATTAGTATTAACCTTTTGAATGTCAGCTGATCTTGCACATTCCTCAAAATATATAATTGCCAACCTATTTTACCTGAAATTATAGTCCTACACTTCATCCTTTATTAGAGCTTGAGAAATAGTTGATGTATTTTTCAGATCCGTTTGTTAAAAGAATAAGTGATCGCATTTCATTATTTTTGTATTGCAAAAATTTCAAAAATAAAATATTCAAAATATGAATTGCTGTTTAATTTATATATCTGTCCATCATACTTGTTTTCTTCAAATTACATCAGATAACTCAGTATTCGATCAATCAATCAATCAATCAATCAATCTATCTATCAATCAATCAATCAATCAATCAATCAATCACCAGTGATGTAGATTTAAGGCTGTCACCCAGGTGGCAGATTCCCTATTAATTCTTTACCTAGTCTTTTTCTGAAACGACTTCAATGAAGCTGGAAATTTCCCATAGTAAATTATCCTAATCCCTTATTTTTTTCCTATATACGAATATTTACCTCTAGTTTGTCTCCTTGAATTCAAAGTTTATCTTCATATTATGATATTTCCTTCTTTCAAAAACTTAATTCGAGATTATTCCTTTGCTAATGTCATTACACGCAATCTCGCGGCAGACAGGTCGGAAAATACCGCTTAGTCGAGCAGCACGTCCTCTTACTCCCAAGTCTTCCCAGCCCAAAGTTTCCAACACTTTCGTAATGCTACTCTTTTGCCGGATATCACCCAAAAAAACCCTGCTAGTTTCCATTGGTTGTAACTGGACTCCTTTGTTTGTTTACATTCATCGCTGAAAGTGCTTCAGGAAATTTGAATTTGTCAAATTCCACGTTCAACTAAACGGTACGAGTACACAGTGGAAAGAAATCTTCTGGCTGGTCAAAACGCAATTACAACATTCTCTGACTTGTAATGAAAAGGAACTGTTAAGAAAATCCATATTACGATTAGATCGTATTTGACATTCAAACCAAATGGGTATATAAATTGAACTAATTATTTACACAGCTACCCCTTATTGATTGTATTGTAAGAGTTCAGTCGGGTATGATATCGGCTACTCTTCTTTGGAATGGTTTGTTGTTGATACATTACTTCTTTCAGTACCGAGTTCGATAGCTGCAGTCGCTTAAGTGCGGCCAGTATCCAGTATTCGGGAGATAGTAGGTTCGAACCCCACTGTCGGCAGCCCTGAAAATAGTTTTTCGTGGTTTCCCATTTTCACACCAGGCAAATGCTGGGGCTGTACCTTAATTAAGGCCACTGCCGCTTCCTTCCCACTCCTAGCCCTATCCTGTCCCATCGTCGCCGTAAGACCTATCTGTGTCGGTGCGACGTATAAGAACTAGCAAAAAAAAAGCTTCTTTCAGTGAACGAGACAGCGGCTAGTACGTAGACCGCATTTCCGATCTTGTCACTAACATCAGAATGACAGTCCAATCACTGTAAATTGATCATTACCGATCGTAATCAGGTGGCACACTGTTAATTATACCGCTCACGTTCCCATCATCAATCACTTCTTGTTAATGACACGTGACTCCAGTTACAGCTCATCAAGTCTTCCAGCGCTCTCCGCACTCTTTTTCACTTCAATCTATGCGTTAACATCAGTTCGGTTCTGGCTTTTCAATGAAGCACGAGTACACTGTGATTTATCGATATGGTTGTGGAAGAGATCAATAACATCACGTGAATCGAGGAAGTTCATAGGACTGTCTTAATGACCAGCTGTTAATTCTTGGTTTTAAATGTGTTTCTTTTTAGACAGCTGACGAACTTCATAGCCAAGGCCTAACACTTATAAAAACAGAATGCGGTAACCATACAAGGCTAATTTGAACCACGGCCCTGTCAATGCTCTTAGAATATGTTTGCATTGTTTATTCAAATTGTACTCCAACACAATGTATCAAATTCCTATATCTGATACCTTCACCTGAAAAAAAGGGTTTAAATATATTTTAGACCTGTCTATGCAAACGAAGTGAGGGAACTTAACCAGGTCATCAGACTTAGGGTAAATGTGTAGAAGTGAAAGCTTTCCAAAGAATTACGCGTAAATAATCCAAATGGCATTAGAGAAGCCCAGTGCATATTGATGAGTAACAAATATATATCTAAATGTTTGCACCAACATCGCTTACTTTCTAGCATAATGTACGTCTTTAACCCTAACAATACAAACTGGGTTTTCTTTATTCCTACCTTCCCTATTATTTACATTTTGAATATGTAAAAGGTTTTTGAAAAATATGGAAAACATCATTTATCGTCTGTTATGGATTCGTGTGCCTTTTCAATCAATCAATCAATCAATCAATCAATCAATCAATCAATCAATCAATCAATCAATCAATCAATCAATCAATCAATCAATCAATCAATCAATCAATCAATCAATCAATCAATCAATCAATCAATCAATCAATCAATCAATCAATAAATCAATCAGTGATCTGTATTTAGGGGTCTCGCTCAGGTGGCAGATTCCCTGTTCCTTTCCTTAAATGTTTTCGGAAATTTATCGAGCATTTTCCCTGATAAACTATTCCAGTGCCTTTACTGGAGGGACCTAGTGTTTACACTATGTCTTCTGGTATGGGCTAGAGCAATTTTGTTACTTTCATTGATCTGTCTCAGCTTTATCCTTGGCTTTGACAAAATGAAAGTGACTGAGGTATGAGTGGTACTAGTAATGCCATTCCTTCTGCAGCCAGTCCCTGCTATGAATGGTGTGAAAATATTGCACATAGGGTCGGTTGGTGCATGCATTTCAGTGGGATTGGCAGATTGATATGTAATAGCAACTTTTGGCTCGGTGAGGAAAGCAACGGAGAACTACCTCACTCCTCACTTCCCTAGTACGCCTCTTCAGTGATGCCTAGGCCATCTATGACAGCTGATGGCGGAGCTGTTGAGGATCCAACCAGCCTTCGGGCTGAGGACTGAACATACAAAAACTATTCCAATTCCTTACTCCTCGCCCTGCTGAGAAATGAATATCTTCCCCAATATCACCTCTTGAATTCCAACTTATCCTCAACTATATCTTCTATTATGATCTGATATTTAATTTTTGCAATCAATTGGCTTTACGTCGCACCGACACAAATAGGTCTTATGGCAACGATGGGGCAGGAAAGAGTTAGGAGTGGGAAGGAATCGAACGTGGTCATAATTAACTGGTATGAAAATGAGAAACCACGAAAAACTATCTTCAGGGCTGCGGACAGTGGGGTTCGAACCCACTATCTCCCGAATGCAACCTCTCAGTCGCGCTCCCCTAAACGCACGGCCAACTCGCTCGATCTATGTCAGATATTTCAATTGAAAGTATTCCCAAAAATGAAAATACGTTGAGATGGTCGTAAAGTAGGTGGTAATCCATGTGGAAAAAAATGTCCGTACTGATTTCTGTGAAGTGATTGTTGGAAAATATTAAGTGACAACTTCTGTGTATCTGTTCTGATATTTTCGTTGGAAGTATTCTTAAAAGGCTGAAATAAGTTGTGGCGTTCACAAAATCCCCCCCCCCCCGCCCCCCAACCAAAACCACCTTTTTTTGGGAATTCGCGAGACCTATTAATACGTCTGGGTTTCTTCATATTTACTGATTTCTGTGAGTGTTGAATTGAAGTGATTGTTGAAAATTATCAAAATACATTTCATTTAACTATTATTGTAGGCTACAAATTGTTCCCGTAAGTGATAGTATATCACAAATGATTCAAAATGAAATATATTTGTAATTTTAAAAAATACCCCCACTTGGTAGACATGTTATGTGAAATACCTTGATACTGCTAGGGATACTAACGTGTCCAAGCCGTAAGTAAGAGGAACCACAGTTTATCAACCAGTCAATCAAAAGGTTATTCTACTTACTGTAAGTTCAGCTTGTAGGATTCCAGCAACATATAGCAGGTATCTCGGATTCAGAAGGCGCGCGGCTGTGAGCTTGCATCCGGGAGATAGTAAATCCCATTGTCGGCAGCCCTGAAGATGGTTTTCCGTGGTTTTCCCATTTTCACACCAGGCAAATGCTTGGTCTGTAGCTTAATTAAGGTCACGGCCGCTTCCTTCCAACTCCTAGGCCTTTCCTATCCCATCATCGTCATAAGACCTATCTGTGTCCGTGCGACGTAAAGTCACTAGCAAAATAAAAATGATTCAGGTGGTCAAATGGACTATATCGTCATTGACCTATCTAAGGCACTAGTTGTACTCCGAATACCATTACTCAGCACCATCAGTACTTCATCAACTTCATCAACTAGTCATGAATGAGACTGGGACTTCGGTGGAAGCTACATTTTGCTCTGGCCTGTTCCAAAAGACAGATGTAAAATTACTGCATCGATCAAGAAATGGCAACAGGCGCTTTTTCTACGAGGAGGCTATAATTCGGAGAATATTATATTTTAAGGGACATATTTTGAAATAAAAGACCTTTCATACTTTGAAATAGAACGTAGTTAGTTATGTGACAGATCCCTCTCAAAATGTTTACTCAAAATTTCATGACATTCCGCCCACCGATTTAGACGTGTTGCCTTTTCGGACGTGCTGATAGACATCATTTCATTCTTATACAGAGAACGAGAAGTAATATTTACTACGTCCTGTGTGTTGCAGATCATCAGTTATGACTCCCCACGAGGGGGTGTCAGCGTGATCACGGAGAAAGGCGAGACCACGACTAGCTTCTTGCTCATCCAGAAGGCGAAGCCCTCGGACTCCGGGCGCTACCAGTGTAACCCCTCCAACGCTCAAGCGAAGAGCATCATGGTACACGTGCTCAATGGTAAGTAGAGTTCAAAGCAGCCCCTTTACCGCTCGTAATTTTAGAGGTGTAAGAGTGGCCACTTTAAATGTTAATTTTTATGTTTATCAAATAGAATACAATTCATCTTTGTCGTGCCTCATGGGAAGGGGTAGCGGCTATCGTGATACACCAATGGACCAGTTTTCACCTTATTTCTCTAGCTAAACCGTTTCAGTAGGGAGATTTTGAGAGGTACACGCATGCACATAAATGGTGTCCCTACGTAAACAATCAACACTGCCCCACTCCAGTACTGAAAGAGGGGAGGGAGTGAAGGAGTAGTGTTTGAAGGCCACTCCTGTACAGAGAGGAGGGGAAGGGAGTCAACGAGTAGTGCTGAAGGCGCAGTGTATGTATTGCTATACATCCACCACTGTACCCACTTCAGTCACAACAGTCTTGTAGCGCGCTGTCTACCTGCAGAAGTACGTTAAGCGGAGAGGTGAGGAGAGGCCATGCTTTGTTTATATCGGGACACCATTTCTGTGCATACGTGTACCTAAGCTCACCAATTCATTTTGTCGGTATACATCTGTATGGTTGTATTCATTCGTGTGCCGTTCCCTCAATACTCAGGTCTTGTAGGATGTTTTAACTGACGCATGGCGTGTCCAACAGAGTGGAGGAAGTGGTTGGATTTTTTTAGATTTTTTAAAATATCTAGAGTGGACATTCTCAGATGAAGCTTGCGCACTCGCAGCCTCGGCTTTCTTACCTTGTTTGTAGATATTTTATGCTCAGTATGAGATATTTAAGGGCTTCTTATACTTCTTTTGATTATTTTACTTCTTGCTTACGTTTGCAGTAGACTTAAACCTTCCTTAAATTAATATCTACTGAGCTCGATAGAATTGAGGAGCTATCTGACGGTGAGATGGCAGCCCCGGTCTCGAAAGCCCAGAATAACGGCCGAGAGGATGCGTCGTGCTGACCACACGGCCCCTCGTAATCTGCAGGCCTTCAGGCTGAGCAGTGGTAGCTGGGCAGGACAAAGCCATTTCAAGGGCGTTAAGTGCCGTGAAGTTTGCTTTTTTTGGATAGCTGCAGTCGCTTATGTGCGGCCAGTATCCAGTATTCGAAAGGTAATGGGTTCGAACCGCACCGTCGGCAGCCCTGAAGATGGTTTTCCATGGTTTCCCATTTTCACACCAGGAAAATGCTGGGGCTGTACCTTACTTAACGCCACGCCTATTTCCTTCCCACTCCTAGCCCTTTCTTGTCCCATCGTCGCCATAAGACCTATCTGTATCGGTGAGACGTAAAATAACTTGAAAAAATTAAGATCTTGGGGCATTTCGGAAATTTACATGAAGTTCACAATTATTTCACAATTTTGCAGTATGTAACGACGTGTCCTCACAAACACTATTGCTGATATCGATAGATATTGCGTAGATGAAAGGAAGGCCTCACAATAAGCTCTATATGTTCACGTTCTAGAGTTTTGTACTATTTTTATTTTTTTTTATTTTTTTTTTTTGCTAGGGGCTTTACGTCGCATCGACACAGATAGGTCGTATGGCGACGATGGGAGAGGAAAGGCCTAGGAGTTGGAAGGAAGCGGCCGTGGCCTTAATTAAGGTACAGCCCCAGCATTTGCCTGGTGTGAAAGGGGGAAACCACGGAAAACCATCTTCAGGGCTGCCGATAGTGGGATTCGAACCTACTATCTCCCGGATGCAAGCTCACAGCCGCGCACCTCTACGAGCACGGCCAACTCGCCCGGTATTTGTACTAATTAGATCCCGTGCTCTCAGTTACCATTTCACCACAAAATGACTATAGGCGCAACGCTCACTCTCTCGCCATCCTATCTTGAAAACTTTTGAGTAGACTCTTTGGACCTCTCTCTTTCCAGGTTTGAATTTTTATATTTTTGCTAGCTTTTGTAGTTTTGAAATTATTGCAGGAAATCTATTATACAACTTTTCTGGACACACGGATTTTTACCGAGGGATCCAGTACTGGGACGAAACGAAAGACGCATTCTACGTCAAAATAAGGAAAGAAGTTCCTAGAAAGACTTGTAACACTCAGACGAAAAGTTTTTCAAATGTGTTATTATTTCTAGGTTCACGTTACTGGGAAACTATTGAATTCTTAGATTATCCCTATACTTTGAGGTATCCGCTGAGTATGTATCTATATGACAGGTGTACTATATAAAATAATACACATTAAATGTTTCTAAAATTATTCATAGAATGTAAACATTTTAAGATAACCAAGTAATCAAAATAAAGTCCCTCACCTGCTGTGTGAATTGAAGTATATAACTTACATCAAATGGATAAAGTTTTATAAGGCTTTGCCTCTTGCCTATCTGCCATAATATATGTTTAAAATATTTTTCACCATTTTTCAGGAAGATGAATGCTGGGCTGTGGGTTAAGAAGTTGCTATTTGGTGTATGTGCAATGCTTCACTGTTTTATGTTGGATATTGTGGGTGAATTGGAGCCCCAAGTTAACATGTAATTTTGTGCTCAGTTCAAATGACAACTCTTTAATGTATCCTTCGTAACATTAGTTATCAGATGAAGTATTTGGATGTGTTGATCTGCATAAATGAAATGATATGTCGTATGTCTTTTAGTGCCGGGATATCCCAGGACGGGTTCGGCTCGCCAAGGTGCAGGTCTTTCTACTTGACTCCCGTAGGCGACCTGCGCGTCGTGATGAGATTGAAATGATGATGAAGACAACACATACACCCAGCCCCCGCGCCGTAGGAATTAACCAATTAAGGTTAAAATCCCCGACCCGGCGGGAATTGAACCCGGGACCCTATGAACCGGAGGCCAGTACGCTGACCGTTCAGACAACGAGTCGGGCATCTCTATAAATAAAGAGTCTATATTAAAAATAAAATAACAACAACATCAGCAAACCATAATACGTATCTAGAGCTCGTAAAAAATAATGAAGAAATCTGGAAAGAAAGGTGGTTAGTCAGTTAACATAAGTACACGGAGTTTGCTATATGGCAGAGTGGTAGTGATATTATTGGAGAGTTTGCATGTTTCCAACCAACAAGATCATTAATATCTCGAAATCAGTCAGAGGCCTGTAACCGCACTCGGACTCGGAGCCGAACCACCTGTCATAGTGGTAGACCACAACGCTCGCTCATGCGCTCTACTGAGGACCACCACAAGCCGAGATCGTTTCCATCATAGCAATAGACCATTACCATTCACTTCCTTTTGGAGCTTGCCTCTCGGATAACACTTGCTGCCACCACTGATCACTCGACCAAAGTGATGAATAGTGCTCGGAATCTGTAAAAGGAGTATTGTTCTCATATCATCGTACGTACATCCTCATTCTAGACTGTTATGTCTTGGAGAGTTCAGTCTGCGAGCCGCCATGAATTAACAACACACCTCCGCAATCTTCTTTGACCTCGTCTAGTCCTACACCTCTTATCTTTAAATAATTAAAAACCTAGTCTAATTATCATCACATTGGTTTACCTCTGTTTCTTTTACACTCCGTGTGCATTACTTTCCCCGGTAACCTATCCGTCACCATTCGTCTCGCATGGCCCCACAACCCAAGCCATTTGAAACACAGAGCTCAACTCGAGATATTTTTTAAAAAAATAGCCTTTATCTCCTTATTTCAAGTACTCTGCTGCCATTCTACCAGCAATCTTTCTCGCTATCTTCATGTCTATTATGAATAAGATATCATGATAATTGTTATTAATTGCTGTGTTAAGGGGCCATATATCTGGTTCATCGATCCAAGATACCCTGAGTACACCCAGCTTTGACTCATACAGCAAAGTCGGTCTGAACACAAATCGTTGTATGTATTATTATGATGAAGCTGTATAATAATAATAATAATAATAATAATAATAATAATAATAATAATAATAATAATGATAATATCATCATTTAAACGTCAAACATAACACATAACCTACCTCAGATCTACCTCTTGTGAAGTGCATCAAACTGTGTTCTCTGGTTTGACAATATTGAAATGACCAAAGTATGACTAGTAACGCCATTCCTTTTGCAGCCAGCCCCCGTGATGAATACTGTGAAAGTGTCACTTAGTATCAGTTACTGTGCACTCTTCAGGGGGCTTGACAGATATGTTATTGCACTTTCTGGTTCAGTGAGTACTACCAGTAAGTAGGTAGCAAATGAACAACTGTCGGCAGACCTGAAGATGGTTTTCCGTGGTTTCCCATTTTCACACCAGGCAAATGCTGGGGATGTATCTTAATTAAGGCCACGGCCGCTTCTTTCGCACTCCTAGGCCTTTCCTCTTCCATCGTCGTGATAAGACTTTTCTGTGTCGGTGCGACGTAAAGCGAATGTTTTAAAAACATATAAACTCTAGTAAAGATGGGTTTCTTAGGGGATTAACGGGTGGGTGGAAATCTCCCTCCGGCAAGAGTAAACGAACGTGCTTGCGATTGCTTTCTTCGACTGTCAAACATGGTGAGACAGACTGCAGTTAATTATTTTGTTTGGCTATTGCTAAGCTTGATGCAGTCTTTCTAAGGCTGATCTCCGACTATGGGGGACACCTTCTGCCATATGTACAAGGTAAGTACAAAAATAAGAAACAAGAGCTCGTATGGAGAAACATTTTACAGTAAGATACACAGTATTAAGGCCCTAATACGCTTTGTATACTCACCATTCTTGTCCAAGCATTGTTTAACGGTACGCCAAGGCTTTGATGCCGGCATGGAAGGAATCTGAGTCCAGTATCATGACGGCCGTATCGTCGCTGAATCGCTTTCCACCAAGGTGCTTCTTCAACGGCCCGAACATACGGAAGTCACTGGGTGCCTGGGCCAGGCTGTAGGGAGGATGGTCTTCGCTCAGTCCAGGTCGACTAGGTTTGCCTCGTTCTAAGGGAGATAGAGTGAATAGTGCTGTGTTATTACATGTCCTTATTTTGTGTTGGGGTGCCGTGAGGCTGTACCCCGTCTATCCGCCCGTGGTGACCTACCTGTTTGAGGAATGACAGACAAGCGAGTAGTAACGCAGTAACACAACCCAGTACAAGAGTACAGAATAACTTGAGGTGCAAAGGCTACGTAGTTTTCTGTCAGATACTTCCACCCCTCCGTAAAGGAGAAGTTATGGGAAACCTTCCTAAACACAACAGGCAATCCCATATCTCCTTCCGGCACTGGTTACCCTGTCGCGGTCGTACCAAGACATCCCCGGCGCTAGACCACTGCCGCTCAAGCACTACTGTCACCCCCGGTCCATGGGCGCCTGCAAGGCTTTCATGGTGGAAATTGGAAACGCTACCAGTAAGTAGCAAGTGAACAAACATTTTGGCGCGCGGTCGACAGAGAATTGATCCTAGAAACGGTAGTCTTGCAAACGCCCATGTGGATGGCTAGTAATACCGAAGCTCTTCCCTACGGAGCTACTTGGCATACCCCCTTCAAATTACTGCACTATTGCAGCCACCTCTTATAACATTAAGGACGGACCGCATAGCGAACGTGGTGTCGCACCATTGTTGTCACACAAGGCAAGAGCAGATATTAAATCTATTAATAGTGGCGTGTGGCAGCCGAAGAGGCCTGGTGCAGGCGACCTGCGCGTCTCTGAGGATGGGATCCTACCTACGATGACTTCTAATTATGAAGACGAAACACACATCTAGCTCCCGAGGCGTTGGAATTAACCAATGAGGGTTAAAATCTCCGACCCAGCCGGGAATCGAACCCGGGACTCACTGGACCAAAGGCTAGTACGCTCACCATTTAGCCATGGAGTCGGACATTAAACCTAATGACCAGGGCTTAATTCAGCATATTAAAGCTTGCACAATATTTACGTCTGGTAGATGAGAAACAACTGATACGGCGAGCATCACATCTCGACATCTCTGGTCTTCTGGAGGGAATTCCCCGGAATATTCGCATTGCACTTCTGGACGTTTGAGCAGTAACTAACGAATGGCACAAGAAAAGGTATAGAAACCCTTTTCACTGCCGGAATTTTAAAGGTTTTTCTTATAGCAACAGCAATAGTAAGCCTCTGTGGCTCAGGTGGTGGCGCGCCGACCTCTCACCGCTGGGTTCCGTGGTTCAAATCTCGGTCACTCCATATGAGATTTGTGGTGGGCAAAGCGGATGTGGGACAGGTTTTTCTCCGGGTACTCCGGTTTTCTCTGTCATATTTCATTCCAGAAACACTCTCCACTATTATTTCATTTCATCTGTAATCAATTAATAATTGCTCCAGAGGAGTGCGACAGGCTTCGGCTGCGGCACAATTCCTATCCTCGTCGCTAGATTGGGGCTTCATTCATTCCATTCCTGACCCGGTCGAATGACTGAAAACAGGCTGTGGATTTTCATTTTCATCATCTCTTATAGCAATAGTGAGAGATAGAGTAATTTGAAATGCAGTAGAAATAAAGAAGCGCCTCTCGGGATAACTGGTTGTGGTGGTAGTGACGGTTACTGCTAAGAGACGTACAACTAGGCCACGTATCACGTGATCTACAGTCTTTCTCACCATGTTGGAGAGTCGGAGTATGCAATGTCTGCGAGGTTTGGTTTTGGTAACGCACTCCCTATATGGACACCTACACAAAATTTAACGTTGCTCGATTTACATAGTTTAGAAGAAATATAACAAGCCCAACATACGATGCTGTTTAGCAATATAATACTTTTGGATCTGATTTTGCAGCGTGTTTCTGTTCAAACAGGCAGCTAATATTTCAATGAGTTTGTGTATCTAACCAGGCGCATTGTGGTGGCTTGCGTGATATTTGTATATGGCTAAACATTAGGTTGTACTTACCTTCAGTGTCTCTACTACAAACCTCACAGCGGAAAATCGAATTGTTCTAACTCCTCTGTGATAAGAAAATAAATAAAAAATATCGTAAGTGAGGATTAATGCTCAGGTGAAACAGTCTAATGGACGAAAGGTAAATGTTTTGGAACAGGTAGTATTTCAGAATACACGTGCATGCGATTGTTTTCTTCGACTCTCAAACATGATCTGATATACTGTAGTTATGTAAACTTGATAAGATATTTGCGCATGAAAAATGGAAAATATATCTGTATGTTATAACCAAAATCATGAACGACATGGAAGCTATTTAGATACATTTTTATACCACGGAACATGAGGTCAAGTTTTCATCCACTGGATATAGGATAAGTATGTTTATGTAAATGAAGCTGAATTGAACTTTAAAGTTTAAAATACAAGTAAATATTAGGTCTGTATTACACGAATAAAATTAAGCATGGCAATATTACAAAATTATGTCTTCTGCTTAGTGAATTAAGTATTAAGTTCTGTGGATAGGGAGTGCTTGGACATACATACGATATGGTGAGGGGGCCTCAGGCACAAAGAGTTTGGGAAATCCTGCAGTATATTCTTCAAAAATGGACTTTTAATTCCCTTAAAATAGGTGATGCAAGTGATAGCTAAAATCTCTCAAAATAGACTGGCCGCTCGGAATCCAACCCTCAAGCAGTGCGTCGATTACTCCTTGTGACGTTGGGTATCTTCGAGAACTGTTCTTATTGGTGGACGTATAAACTCTTGTCCTACGTATGCGTATGGGCAACTAGACTGTACTGTGCGTGGCTTATTATTTCATGACGTTTTAAAATATTTTCAATGTTTACGTAGCCGAGAGCTTCAATTCGGGAGATGGTGGGTTCGGATCCACTGTTGGTAGCCGTGGAGATGGTTTTCCGTGGTTTCCCATATTCACACCAAGCAAATACTGCCGCTGCTGGAACTGTACCTTAGTTAAGACACGGTCGCTTTCTTCCCAATCCTACCCCTCCATCGTCGCCATAGGACCTGTCTGTGTCAGTGCGACCAAAAACGAATAGTAAAATATAAAATCTTTCCCATTTCCATCTCGCTCAAATTTTCAAACTAGCATCCCGATGTATAAGTCGTATTCGAGTCAAAGACGAAGACAACTTGTTCACACATTTTCAGCACAGACTACAGAACAAGTTCTACGGTGTTTCGTCCTGGCTTTTGCCAAAATACTCATTCACTGATAATGTTCAAACGTTCTAAGTTACAAAGTTTCCCCTCATGTTGTGCAAGATGCTCGTATATCTCTCTCCAAATGACACTTCTTAAACTTGCCTTTTTACTTGAGAGCATAACGAGGTCGTCTGGCGCGGAAACTTTTAATATTGTGTCGTCATTACAATAATTTTGTTATTGCAGTTAAAAGCGTCTCCCCCAATGTATCTACTTAGCATGGCATGAGTCATTTCAGTTTCTCCCTTTAAGGAGTACAGCCATTTAAATAATGAACATTATACGGAACAAATCTTCTGGCTGCAATGAAAGTATGATATGTGATTTATATCAATAAGTCGGTCTACTAGGAAACAACTCTCTAACATTTTGCACTCAATTAATGACGGTATGTTTTCCATTCATAAAAGAAATAATTTGGTGATCATAATTTATTTTTAAAACGTCCGAATCCTTGGCTGAGTGGTCAGCGTTGAGACCTTCGGTTTAGAGTGTCCCGGGTTCGATTCGCAGCCAGTTTGGGGATTTTAATCGCATTTGATTAATTATCTTGGCTCGGGGACCGAGTATTTGTGTTTGTCCCAACACTCTCCTCTTCATATTCAGTCAACACATCACACTTCCAACCACCACAGAAACACGCAATAGTAATTAGATCCCTCCACATAGGGTTGGAGTCAGGAGAGGTATTCGGAAAAAAAAAATAACAGGGCCAAATCCAGATGGGCGACACAGTTCGCACCCACCACCCCACAGGTGTGGTAAAAGCGGAAAAATAGTAATGATTTATTTTTAAAATGTCAGGGTATATATTTTACTTTGACTAATTAGAAACAAGAATGGAATTATCAATCAACAGTGGGATATACGTGCTTCAAAAATGTATGAGAAAGTAACAAAACATATTGAGAATAAAATGTTCCTAATGTATAGAATAAAGATCAAACCAAACCCCATTGAACTACAGCCCTCCAAGGGCCTTGGCCTACCAAGCGACCACTGCTCAGCCCAAAGGCCTGCAGATTACGAGGTGTCGTATGGTCAGCACGACGATTCCCCTTGGTCGTTATTCTTGGCTTTCAAGATCGGGGCCACTATTTCACCGTCAGACAGCTACTCAATTCCAATCACGTAGGCTGAGTAGACCTCGAACCAACCCTCAGGTTCAGGTAAAAGTCCCTGACCTAGCGGGAAATCCAACCCGGGGCCTCGGGGTAAAAGGCAAGCATGCTACCTCTACCACGGGGCCGGCAATGTATAGAATATGTGTTTAAAAACAAGTAAATGCTTTCGTTTGTCCTTGATGCATGTATTAATATAATAGTGCTTTTCTCCTTCTTTCTTTCTTTTCTTTCTTTCTTTCTTTCTTTCTTTCGTAACCTGTTTAACCTCCAGGGTTGGTTTTTCCCTCGGACTCAGCGAGGGATCCTACCCCTACCGCCTCAAGGGCAGTGTCATGGAGCTTCAGACTTGGGTCGGAGGGTACAACTGGGGAGGATGACCAGTACCTCGCCAGGCGGCCTCATCTGCAATGCTGAACAGGGGCCTTGTGGGGGGATGGGAAGAATGGAAGGGATAGACAAGGAGGAGGGAAGGAAGTGGCCTTGGCCATAAGTTAGGTACCATCCCGGCATTTTCCTGGAGGAGAAGTGGGAATCCACGGAAATGCACTTCCAGGATGGCTGAGGTGGGAATCGAACCCACCTCTACTCATTTGACCTCCCGAGGCTGAGTAGACCCCGTTCCAGCCCTCGTATCACTTTTCAAATTTCGTGACAGTGCCGGGAATCGAACCCGGGCCTCCGGGGGTGGCAGCTAATCACACTAACAACTACACCACAGAGGCGGACAGCGCTTTTCTCTCTGTGGCAAAAGTAGTATCCATCAATAACCTGAAAGGATAATATTTTATTGCAAGGGCTCTTCGCTTTGTACTCAAATAAATGCGACTATATTTTAAGTTGTTTCTCGAGTAACTTACTAAACTAAACTTAGTCGTAGTGATGAATTAAATATGGACGTCGATATTTATTTCTTTGTCACTCGAAGTTATATGACTATTAAAAAGAATGAGGTTGACGTGTTCGCAGTTTGCTATTGCAGATCTTAGGATACCTGCGTGGTCGTGGGGATGATGATGATGATCATGATGATGTTGATTACGATTACGATTATTATTATTATTATTATTATTATTATTATTATTACTAATATTAGGGGCTGCCAGGCCGAGGCGGCAAAGGCGTGCTCGGTTCGCCCGGAAGGACGTGGGTTCGAATCCCCGTCAGGAACTCGTAAAATTTAAGAAACGAGGTCTCCACTTCCGGAGGTGCATATGGCCCTGAGGTTCACTCAGCCTACACCAAAAATGAGTACCAGGTTAATTCCTGGGGGCAAAGGCGGCCAGGCGTAGAGCTAACCACTCTACCCGATCACGTCCCGCGGTTAACAATGGTGGAAACTTTACCTTCCACTCCTCCAAGGGCCTTCATGGCCTGTACGGAGGTGTCTTTGTCTTCTTCTTCCTCCTCTTCTTCTTCTTCTTCTTCTTCTTATTATTATTATTAATATTGTTGTTGTTTTAATGGGGAGTACAACTGGGCAAACATCCTCTCTTAATAATAATTCGGGCAGTGATTGCCAAACTGGGAGAATGAGAGTTTTACAGGTGGGTCAGGGACAACTTAGTTAACAAAACATATGAAACATATGAACTGATTAGCAGATCAATATTCGTACGGCATTAAAACTTTTAAGTGGGAGTTTTATTTTTGTCGATTTGGTAATAACTGCCTTCATCTAACCTAGGGCAAGTCGCGTAATAATGCTACTGCCTACTCAGACTACGTAGTTCGTTACGGTTTCAGTCCATCTTTTCATCAGTCGTCCAATAAATTTTTTACCAGAGGACACATATTGTAGGGTTTGTTTCGGTACACTCCAGCTATCCGTTCTCCCAGCATGTCTCTGTCAGGTTTCTCTATGAGTGTCTGTATACTGAAGCACAGGTCAAATTCCAGGTAAATTAATGTGTGTTAAAATAATTCAGTTATCCATGAATTTAATTAATCTATTGATTTAGTGACAAGTTTTCTTCAGTGCAGCACTTCGGTTGTTGATGAAACTTGTTGTTTGAAGGGGCCTAGTATCTAGGTCATCGGCCTAGCAGCACTTTGGATTTGAAGCAGTAGCTTGATATCGACACTATATTGACATGGATTATTTGATATATTTTTCAGCCACACATCCTATTTTTTGTTAAAAGTGAGTAACAGTATTATTGTGTATTTTAAAATTCTCTCATTTATTCTGAATTTTTTTAGTAAAAATATTTGTAATAGCAGTATGTGGGTGTGTGGAGGCATGGAATCCACAGGGCTTACAAATGGGAGTGCCTGCTGGAAACAATTTAAGAACTACTGAATTAAAGGAATAAATAGATTATGTCTCAACCCTCGAAAGAATGAGGGCACTGACGGAAGACAAAGAGTGGTCGATGAAAGTAACGAAGATGAAAAACACGTAGTGTACCTTAGTAGCATTCGCATGAATTAGAGTTCTATTAGGGAGATAACTCTAACATTTACAACTCGCGGAATTTAACTCTTCGCCTACGCTCGACATTTTTGATTGGTTGTTGGGCAAGATTCTTGTACTAAAAGTAGAAGTTGGCTGCTCTAGAGTATAATCTCGCAGCCAGAGGTCTTGCACGGAGTGTTGGCGAACTCGAAGTTTGAATGGGCTCTTAACTTTGCTGAGATCGTAACACTGTCACCAATTAATCAACAGCAAGCTTGTGAGCCATCCGGAACAAGTGTTGGGATATCATTAATGTTAGGTCTTCTCGGCAAACAACTTCAGAGTACAGAGTACCGATAAAACGAGACGGTAGCTGAATCCCAGTCATTGTTGTCGTTTCATCTTTTATTTTATTGACTCTGTAAAAGCTGACCAAGAGCCCTGTGTATGAATTCTTTCTGTGTGGCTAAATTACTAAAATGACGACTTTTAATTAATAGGTAGGTCACAAGATCACTGAAAAAAATTAACGGGACAGTGGATGAATTCCAGCCATCAGCTAGTGAAATTCGTAGACATCTTATGAACGCTTCCTATATTCCTGTTCTATGTATCTGGTAATTCTTTTATCTGCCAGTCATTTGGAATGCATATATATTGTGGTTCTGTATTTGTCAAACTCCTTGGCTGAATCGTTAGCGTTGAGGCCTTCGGCTCAGAGGGTCGTGGTTCGATTCCCGGCTGGGTTGTGGAATTTAATCGCATCTGATTAGTTTTTCTGACTTGGGGACTGGGATTTGTACTTGTGCCAACACTCTCCTCTTCATATTTAGAAAACACACCACACTACCAACCACCACAGAAACACGCAATAGTGATAACATCCCTCCACATTGGGTGTCAGGAAGGGCATCTGGTCATACAACAGGGCCAAATCCACATGCGTGACACAGTCATATCCACGATCCCATAGGCATAGGAAAAGTGGTAAAAGATATAGTTCTGTATTTATGTTCTCTTCTTTGTTTTGTGAACGATGTTTGTATTATTATTAACATTGATGTTTTTTGTATTTATTTTATCATCTGTATCTGTCTTTGATAAAAGAACAAATGAGATCAACTAGGATTTACACTTACTTGGACGACGTGGGAGGGTACGTTGAACTAATACATGTTTCATGTGCGCTATAAGATTTTACAGAATATCTTCGGCATTGGTTGACCAATAGAGGTCTGCACTCCATAGTTTCAACTACTACGCGACAAACATGAAGAAGCCAAATAATTTTACGCATGGCTGAATTTTGCGAGCTGCTCTTCAAACATACTCTATTCTGCTGTCATTGACTCCTTACACATCCAGACGCATCCTCTTTGCTGAAGCCAGTTCTAATTTCTTTCTTCCACAAGCCCCATTAATATTGACATTTCCCCCATCGAAATCCAACAAGAAGTCGTGGGAAGATTTCAATAATAACCTGGACAGGGCCAGTCAAGCGGCAGGGATTTCTTTCTTTTTACAAGTTACTTTACGCCGCACCGACAAAGATAAGTCTTATGGCGATGATAGGACAAAATGGGAAGGAAGCGTTCATGACCTTAATTAAGGTACAGCCAGAGCATTTTACTGGTGCGAAAATGGGAAACCACGGAAAATCATCTGCAGAGTTGCCGACAGTGGGGTTCAAACCCACTATCTCCCGAATGCTAGCTCACCACTGCGCGCCCCTAACCGCACAGCAAGCTTGCTCGGTGTAAACTTTTCTGGACAATAATGAAAAATGAAATATCGTATGGCTTTTACTGCCGGGAGAGTCCGAGGACCAGTTCGGCTCGCAGGGGCAGGTCTTTTGATTTGACACCCGGAGGCGTCCTGCACGTCCTGATGAGGATGACATGATGATGAAGACGACACATACACCCCGTGCCAGTGAAATTAACCAAGTATGGTTAAATTCCCGACCCTGCCGGGAATCGAACCCGGGACCCCTGTGACCAAACGGCAACACACTAACCATTTAGCCATGGAGCCGGAGTGGACAATAATAAAGAATATTAGAAATAGGGGGGAAAAAGGAAATGAGGTAAATCAGTTGAACTAATGATAGAACCCAGGGCATTACTGGACGGGTGGAAGGAATATATTGAAAATTTTCTCAACGTAAAATTAAATATTTCTGTTAACGTGGCGAACAACCGAATTCTTTGTTCAAGGTACTTACAGGGCTTGTGGAAGCGTTTAGTAGACTCACATATGTTCGCTGATTGGACGCTGGTAGACATAGGAGCGTATAATGTATGTATGTATGTATGTATGTATGTATGTATGTATGTATGTATGTATGTATGTATGTATGTATGTAAATATGTATGTATGTATGTATGTATGTATGTATGTATGTGTGTATTTATGCAGGTATGTTGAACAACTAAGTACATGTAACTAAAGTAATATTTGTTACAGCGTATAAATATTAGTTTGATAATCATCCACAATGTGTCTTACTTCCAAATTTGCCTTAATGTTGTGAATTCAGTCGATTCTGCCCATGTTGACTGTTTTTTATCCACCATCTGACTGATTTGAGCCCAAATAAATGTGTCCAAACACTCATTCTATTCAGCTGCCATAATCCCCTTGTCAACTATTTACAGTATTTTGCAATATACCTACAGTATACTCCCTGAAGCCCTAACGGGCCACCCACCTGTCCATGCATGATATTCTTTTGGTTCGTTTGCCTTGTTGCAGGTGAATATCCAGCCGCAATGCAACATGGTGGCCAAGCGCATCATCGCTCCTCGCATCTCTACTGTTTAATATTCTGCGTGTGCCTACTTCTCCTGAGTCCCTAACACGCACTGCGCGAGTAAACGCCACATCCAGGCCTAGGAAGTGAACAATAAGACTTATTTTATTCATTGCAGTTTGAATGTGTCAACCAGGTGATTGTGGAATTATACGTCAGTGTATATTTATTATTAATCAATTCCAGAAAAAATATTTCTTTTAAAAACGCAAGACATGAAAATATAGGTAATGTAAAAGAACTGCGCATTACCTATTAAAAGCTATCAATGTTATAATCGTTATTTTAAAAGTGTTTATTTTTTAAGTGATACAAAATATTCAAAAATATAAAAAATGCATCTACTGCTAATAAGAACTTATTTTTGAAAAGAGATGAACTCAAGTATACCGAAGAGTGGCGAATATTTTGTAAGGGTGCTGTAGAATGGACGGAAGCTCAACATTCTCAAAGAGGGATTACTAATACGTAAGACACGAGTACGCGTAACGTATCTTAAACAAATGACATATTTTCGTGACGAATTAAGATGGTGGCGTGTGAGTACAAGAAGGTTCAATGTGGCAGACTGAACAGACCGCACAAGTCCGTATTGATCACTACCATAGCAAATTGTTTTTAAAATAATTATATTTGTTTTTTGATGTGAAAAATTTAACAGAATATATCCATGGAGAAAATACTATATTTTTCTCTTTTAGGGACATTCGTTAAACACTACAAATCAGAAACAAAAAAGAAAGAAATTCCATCTGATACGTTCACTTTCTCGCTTCAGTGTAAATACAATGAAAGGGATAGGTTTCAGGTCTATTTTTTGAAGTGAAGAGATCCTTGTGGTATTGTGGTACTGTTTAAAGTATGAGTAAGTGGTGTGCACGGCCTATAGCCCACTGGAATGATCAGCAAAGCATCCCGTCCCGGCCTACCAGATCAGCTCAGATGACTTCCTGCGCAGACTGCAGCAATGGACATCGGGTAAGAAATTTCTTCATTTTATTAAATTTAATGAAGTACGTTAAGTATAATATTATAAAAGTGAACAAATATCATATATATTATAATATTTATATCACGCATTTCCCTGTCGTAATTCAGTTCTTGAAAAGTTTCATAAATAAGGTGAAAAGATGTTGCTGATGATTGAGATGAACTATTTTTAAATAAGTAGTTAAATTCAGGGAGATACAAACTTCATTTCTCTAATAATATTACCATATTAATCTAACACTTCCAGTTACTCAACTTTTTGTTTTGTTTTGGGATCATGGAAGATGGTAAAAGTGTTTAGAGTTTCATGACAAAACGTCTTATTGTTAGATTTTACGATATAGAACCTCATTGTTGTTTAGTATAAATGACTCTATCTTATACTCCAACTCAGGATATAATGTTCCACGATCAGTAATAGTACTGCATATGATAATACTTTGGGGACATTAGATAACTGAAAGGCAGTTTCATGCACCAATATTTCCATGTGATTAATCAGTTCATTTTAAGTTCGTCTGTAAAAATCCTTTGTTCCCCTCCATGTCACACAAAATACCCTGCAAATCGTAGATTTGTAACATCCAAGGAAAGTTATTTTATATCACGAATCATGTGACAGCAAATGTTATTTAAAATTTTATTTATGTAATTCACATGACTAGGATATATTGGTTCATTTCTCATAAAGTAACACATAGTATCCGATTAATCAGTTATTTCCCATACTAGTGAGGTCAAAAATCATTAGGTTTGTTTAGGCCTAAATTTAGACCTATATGAATGTTACTGACACCGACGACAAACTATGAAGGTGTCGTTTTATTCTTTCATGTATGTTTTATTTCATATTTTGATGCTCCGTTCTGGATATACAACGTTTACGATTGCCCTCAAGTCTTTGATGAAATCGCAAGTGAAGGTTCTCGAAGATATTCCTTGTACTCTATAAACAAGAAGGCCATACTCTAAAGTAATCCGTTCTTCAGAGTGATGTCAAAATATATCAGGTTCACATAGAAAAAATATGCTGAGTCACGTACACTCTCCACGTCTATGCTATTTAATATCCACTCGAATGGTTCAGAAGTGAAGTATCTCATAAGTATGTTATAATTAAAGCCTGGAATTTTATTCAGTAGCAGGTTGGACTGCAAACTAATTTGGTTAGCAGGAAGTGTCGGCCACCCCCTCTTCAATAATGTAGCAAGAGTAACATATATTTTACGGGTTCTGATGGGCCGTACCCCCAATTTTTATGCAAACCCCATAGCATAGTCGTTGTGAAGGTAGACTATACTTGCTACTTGCTTCAGTAAGTTTGCATTCTGACCTATTAATGAATAAAAATCCGGACTCTAGTAATAATATATTTGCTCAAATTTGTTGTATTTTAACTTTTAAATAAACTAAAATCTTATTTCGGGGGCACAGATTTAACTTCATAATTTTACAATTGAACGTTTTTTCCATGCAGTATATGTTGCTATGTTTTGCTATGATGAGTACACACATCTACATACTTCTTGGTAAGTTGTACAAATACGACATTCAAGATACTCTTTTGTAGTTATAATTTATTCCAGAGTTTGGTTGTAATATACGTCAACACAGAAGTTGCAGGAGAAATATCTATCGTCAGCTTTGTTCATGAATGACCCTTATGCTTTCCCAGACGTACAGCTACAAGATCATTTTATGCAGAACTATTTGTTTTCCAATCAATTATATGTTTCTGCATATTAAGATAATTTCTATAATTATGATAAATTAACGAATATCATAGAATAAGTGGACGTTATGATAACTGGAACAACTCCTGATTTCAAAATTTACTGCTCCTTCAAAGGAATATTATGGAAATGTCTTTTAAAATTACAGTGAAAGTAAATGTTCTCTTGCGTCCTGTTGATCGAATATGGACTTCATCCTCATAAAATTCATCTCGTGAGAGATGTAGACACTTCAAAGGAAACCGGGTAATTCTGGGTCACCATCTACTTAAATCTCGTCACGGACAGTATTTGAAAATTCTTCAGATGCCAACTTACGTGAAGGAAACGACTTAAAATTTACCTCCAACATATATTGGAATGCCTTATGTCACTGAAGACGTGAGTGTGATGAATGTATGATTGTGTTTTATGGCAATAATACTTTAATTCTAAGGGAAGACTTCGACAGTTTAGATAAATTATCATCTTTATAAGAAGTATGCTATTTAGAGGATATCAGTAAATTTGAACTTGACTACTACAAATTGCTTTAGAACTACTTTCAGGGAATTTCAAATTTTAATCGATCATCATTACTCTTTATAATGAGTGGTCAACGTCTTAACCCTCAATCCTCGAGGCCCCGGGTTCGATTCCCGGCTAGGACAAGGATTTTTCATCTTAAACGTTTAATTGCCATGGCTCGGGGACTGGATATTTGTATTTTCGGCAACATTCCTCCAACTTATACACCCCACACAACACTATCCTCCATTATTCTAACGTGCAATTTTCCATACACGGCCGTTTCTGCCTAACTTGTTCTGAGCGTCTGCCGTACAAGGGCTGCATCAGGTTAGCGATAGCCACACGAAATTCTTCTCGGCTTTACAAAACCCATTTGACTGCGTAGACAGAGACATTTTACAAAACCAAATTAGAAACGATGATATATTCTAGTAATGTATTACGCTGGGTACTTCGCTATCTCAGTTGACGTTAACAATGTGTATCAGTTGGAGGTAATATATCTAGATGACAAAACACTGAGATGAGGGTAACACAGGGTGGGGTTTCATCACTCCTTCTGTTCTCGCTTTACGTGAATGACCAATCAGAACTACTGATGAACTGCAAATATCACTGACACGCAGACGACATCCATTTATGTATTCATACCAAGCCGATGACATTCAAGGCTAGTAGCCACTACCAGAAGGTAAAACCATTAAAATCGCAAGCCATCATAATAGGAATTAATAAAGCGTATGAAAAATTAGAAAGCATTAATATACCGGTTATTAAGATCGGTGAAACACCTCAAACAGAGAGATTCCTTTATGTACCTTGAAATAAATTTTGATTAATCTTTTAGTTGGTCAGAGCTAACTAATAATTTTCAACGTGTATTCAGTGCATTACACTCAATGTACAAAATGAGGGACTTCCTAGTAGTAAAAACCATGAAATTTATCGTTCAAGGGCTAATGCTATAAATATTAGATTATGGTGATGTAGTCTACAAAAGTTTTAACGGGTGCACAATTCCAACATTCTATCCATGTTAATTGTTTTACTCCATTCCCACATGAGCCCATTCCTCAGTCAACTATCCTGGTTAAGATTAGTTAATGCACATAAGTACCATGCTGTTTCCCTTCTTCAGAAAATACTGAAAACAGGTAAACTAGAATACCTCAGAATAGATTTCAACTACCTCTCTTCCTCAGGTAGAGCACCCTCAACGTCATCAACACGATCCTTGCCGTCCACTCCCACACATCACAGCAGTCCGTACAACAACGCGTTTGCACCGGAGACCATACGTTCCTGGACTTTTATTCCGGCTGACATAAGTAACCTAAAGCTATATTTCATCATTTTAAAATTTCTTTTATGATAACTTCAATTTCAATTAAATTACATTTGACGTTAATCTTAAATTATATTAAATTCATTTTAACTTTAAATATAATCAGTTTATGCAGGCATATAATTATATGGTTTGGCATAATAACAGGCTTCACAGCCTGAGCACCACCATGTACACAAATCATTAATAAATACGTGAAATTAAATATAACAATTTATACTGTACCGGAAACTTTGGAAGTGGTTTTCTTCGATGTGGTCACAAGATCATTCTAATAATGGAAGTATGTCAAAAGGATCACGTTAAGAGTTTGTCCATTTTTGAAAAATAAAATTTCCTTTAGTTAGAATTCTACTCCACTCTACAGCTTTTGGTATGCTACCTTAGTATGTGAAAAACGAAAAACAGAGTCAGAATGTCACTGTGAGGTAATTTTGAACTTGTTCAAGAAACAGGGAAAAAACGCAAAGCCAGGAGTTAGGCTTAGGTCAGATTTACGGATTTATGGTCTCAAGGCTCTTTATATATCACCATTCTCCCATACCAATGTCAAGGGTCGCCTAAACACAAGTAAATATAAGACTATACCTGAGTGAAAATTAATAAATTTCATTATTTAGAAATTATTAGCAAAATTATCCGCACTGCGATACAGATTGCGTCCACCAAGACACTAATTTCGCATCCGAGCAGGGCTCTAAAAATAGCCGCAGTGATTACATCCTTGAAGGTATTTAGCGAGACAATGATATCAAGGACTGACGTAAATTACTATGCGTACTGGAAGAAAGTTCCGTACAAATTCCCAGTACAGTAAAGGAAGGAATGTCGACGCTGTACAGTTGCTGGACTGCTCGTTATATTTAAATTCGAAATGTAAATTTGGTTATTTTTAATCATTTACTTGCACCTCGCTTTTTATTCTAAATATACGCACGCCTACTAGTTGAAACTGAAACAATGAGGGATGTGGATGCATGTGCAAATTTGTTGGAAATATTTCACCGTAGCAAGAAGTTCAAAATAATGAAGTATATATTCGTCTTAGATAAATTACTCCTATAAAACCAAACCAACCAAATTAAAATCCGTGGCGCACGACCCCCGAAGAGCCATGGTCTACCAAGCGACCGCGGCTCATCCCGAAGGCCTGCAGATTATGCCGTGTCGTGTTATTGGCACGAAAAATCCTCTCGGCCGTTTTTCTTGGCTTTCTTGACTGGGGTCACTAACTCGCAGTCAGATGGCTCCTCAATTGTCATCACGTAGGATGAGTGGACCACGATCCAATCTTCAGATCCCGATAAAATACCTGATATATCCGGGAGTACACCCCGGGGTCTCGGATTAAGAGGAAGGCACGCTTCCGTACACCATGTGGCCGGTCAAAAATATGTTTTTGAAATCAATATAACTGTAGAGATCATTGTAATAGTTTGGTATTTTATGTAGCTTGACTTTTACACAAAATTTCTATTCTACATCACAGCTGATTGCAATCCCATAATACTACGTTTCCTTAATCTCATCTGTACCTAACGTTATGGCCTCATTACGTTCCGTTAAAGGGATAGAAAGCTTATATTGAATGTTCCCTTTCTTTTGTTTACTTCGATTGCGTGGCTCTACATTCAAAAATCTCCCTCGTAATTTGTACACCGTATATTTACATTCGACAGCAGAGGGGACAAATCTAAAATTCTTAAAAAAAACAATTACAAGTAAATCAAAAGAATATTATAATATGTTTTTGAAATCAATGTAATTGTAGAGATCGTCCTAATAGTTTGGTATTGTATGTAGCTTGAATTTTTAACAAAACATTCTTGATTTTAATTCTACTCACAATCAAAATACCCTGTAATACATCAGCCATGAAAAATGAAAGAATTCGTCTTTGGAGCGAGAGGAGGCTTCTATAAGCTTCTTTCTCAACAAACGAACGTTCACCCGAAGAGACATTCTATATCTAACGTTTATGATTTTGAAGACCGGAATTACGTGTATAGTCTTGATTTTCTCACTAATATATAATACTATATACCTGTTAGTAGTTTAGGTTAAGTAGCCTATTATTATTATTATTAGAATTATTTTTGGTAAAGGTATTCTTGTGTAATCCTCTGGATAAAACTGGTCGTCAACAAATATATACAGTGTGTATATATATCAAATTAATATATATAAAATTAATTACGATACATCCTATATATAAAATCATCGTAGTTAGGAAAACGTACCAATACAACATTAAGGAAAATTATTAGATACACTGGTAAAGTTGTTTTTAATGAACATCGTGGTGATGCTTGTTGTTTAAAGGGGCCTAACATCCAGGTCATCGGCCCTTTTAATGAACAAGAAAACAGTCCTATTTAGTATGTTACAGTTACATGCAATAGTGACTGTACAGTGTACTTACTCGTAGTTAAAGGAAGTGTAACTATAGTATGTGTACTAAGAAAGACCGTTTTCTTGTTCATTAAAAGCAACTGCACTTCTACCAAAGTATCTAATAACTTTTCTTAATGAAGTATTGGTACCTTTTCATGACTAGGCTTGTTGTTGTTTGTTGTTTAAAGAGGCCTAACAGCTAGATCATCGGCCTCCTAATTTGATTGACGTTTACAGATAATCTAGTCAGTGGTGGCTGATAAACCACAAATTGCGGACCCATGTTTACTAAGAATTTTTTGCTTCAAGTATTAAGTATTTACAGCTGTTTCAATTTTCACTATCACTTACGATACACCCTGTATATATATCTTTATATGTGATTCTCTTTTGTTTCATCTCTTGGGAACATCCTGGTAAAGCTATGAAACCAACATAAATAATCTTTACTCCTCCATGCACATACTGTATATAGCATTTTTATTATCTAAATTTATGCCTCCGTAGCTGAGGCGACAGCGCGCCGTTCTCTCACCGCTGGGTTCCGTGGTTCAAATCCCGGTCACTTCATGTGAGGTGGGACAGGTTTTTCTCCAGGCACTCCGGTTTTCCCCGTCATATTTCATTCCAGCAACACTCTCCAATATCATTTCATCTGTAATTCATTAATCATTGCCCCAGAGGAGTGCGACAGTCTTCGGCAGTCGGCACTATTCCTATCCTCGCCGCTAGATGGGGGCTTCATTCATTCCATTCCTGACCCGGTCGAATGACTGGAAACAGGCTGCGGATTTTCATTTTTCATTATCTAAATTTAATCTTATTTAACGATTAGACTGAAATACATAATGATAATGAATTACAGTACATCAAAGAACTGAGGAAATATGGTTTTCAAATAATTTTGATCAATATTTACAAAGGTTGTAAAAGTGTATTTCGCGATAATTACTAGTCTGTACAATATTGTTCTGTATTTTGGGTATCACTATTTCCGGATCTAAATATACTGAAATTCAACACATATTTACAGTCTTATTAAAAATTTCATTGTTTATAAAGCATTTAAAATATCTCATTTACTTGTAATTAACTCCCTCTGTGGATCAATGGCAGAGTCCCAAGACAATGGGTTCGAACCCGGCAGAAGTAGTCGGATTTTTTAAGGCGGAAAAGAGTCCATTCTTCACACCATATCGTACAACGACGGCATGTAAAGGATCACTGGTAATACATTTTGGTGTTTACCCGACAAAATTGAAGAAAGAACTCAGCCATAGACGCCCAAAAGATATTCGATTACTCTGCCACCTAGTACCCGTAGAGTACAACAGAAAATCGGAATTCACGTGCAAGCAGCCAGATGGAATAATGTTAAAATCTCTGCACACCGTAGCTAAGGTCATACGACTATTATTATTATTATTATTATTATTATTATTATTATTATTATTATCATTATAACCTGTAATTAAAAAACCTTCTTCTTACGAAATCATTTGTTCGACTGCGAACATCCCACCCACAATTTTCATGGAAGAAAGTTTCTTTATTGAAGTTTCTCAACTTTACCAGGAATATTCAGAAATAATTATAAAAAGCTGAATGCAATTTAGACATATATTCCGTTTAAAAATGATAACTTTACTTGTAATAACTCTACAATAATTTTTTTTTTTGCAGATGAGGAGTGAAGATGATGTCTGAAGTGAGACGATCACCCAAGACCTGTGATGACGTCACTAAGGGCAAACTAACATTGTAGGGACGCACGATATGCTTCTGTTCTCATTATAGCTGTGTTTCATTTCCACTTGTATTTCTCATTTCAGCTGTATATGTAGCCTAGTAATAGAAATATGGAAAACATTAGAATTTATATTACCATACATATTTGTTTCTGGCCTTGTATACAAATGTATTAATTTAAATTCTTTAAACAGTACAAGTAAGGTATATATAAACATGACGATATAATAAAAACAATTACGACAAAATAACTGCATTACTTATTTTAATACAGTCTGTGTTCTCTTGCTTTTTTCTAGACGTGTTTTATTGTGAGCTTACCAACTGCAGAGAGGAGAGATTCCCGAGAGTATAGTGCTTAAAAGAGGGGAGCATATAATATATACATTCTTTTGTTCTGTAAATAGTCAGCATACGCCCAGTATTATTAAGATGACATAACATTCTGGAAGATTTAAAGCCATTCTACAGTACATCTAATTATAATGGCACATTAACGCATTTATATCAGCATTGATATGAAAGAAGCAAGTGATTTCACACATTAAATCATCCTTTCAAACTTTCATTTCTGGTCTACTCTGCCATGCTTGAATAAAAGCAAGCTGACATCAGGATAAAGTGTCCATAAGCAGAAGGTAACTTATATCAAAGTAATGAGAATTATTATTGTGATCAAAATGACGAAACTGTGATAGAAAGCCGGTCGCAATGAAGACATAACAGCTACATTAGAAATTAGTACATCTGATGAACGAGTACGCATAAACTGGCTTTCAAGAACTAATAGGCCATGGTTAGAATTAATGCTCACATAATTATAATTTGCGCCACGTATTAGATATTTACCCTTGGTAGTATGTATTTACGATGTATATGATTTTCATTGTTTAAACCCCCTGTCTCTTAAAACAAAACTGTTTGAACTTGTTGAAAGATTGTCAGAAAATATTACTCAAAGAGAGGTGATTATTTTGTTCTCATTGTTAATGACATTTATGTAACTGTTGTCGCGAATGGCAGCCAATAATATTTGTGTGATATTGATAACAGTGTTGCCAGACTGAGGTAAATTTCCCACGGAAGAGAGAAAAATGGACGTGGTTTTGGAATTTTGTGAAAAAGGGAAACTTTTTAAGAATATTGGAAAAACGTGGGAATTTTAATATCGCCACGCCCCACTTACATAAAATAGTATACCGTTGCCTTATACGCTTGGACAAATGGGCCGTCCTCTTAAAATGAGAGAGACGCTTGCGTTTCGTATAGTACATCATATTATATTATATATTTTGATATTTAATCCTCTTATTACCTATTCACTATCTTCTATCTAAACGTAAACAGCAGCCATAAACTTAATATATGTATACACCACCTGCTTATAATTACTACCCTCCTCATTTTATGATAAACATCTTGCTTTTGGCGGATTCCCTAATTTGATTACCTACTACTCCCGGCGCCTGCTGACCTCCCAATTTATAAACTCCTTCCTTCTTCTATCTGCTTTCTACTTATTTCCGACTCTTTTCACAATCACATCAGTTCAATTTATGTGCTCGTCTCTTGATACATTTAATTATATACTACTCTCTTCTTAGTACACATACCTTATATAAAATACAACACTCATATACTACTTCTCCTCGTTCTACTTCCCAACATCTTTCTCAGGGCGTATAACCATTATAAAATTTACCTTACTACTGTATTTTCAACCCTAGGTCAGCCAGTGTATGAGGATATTCATCGTAATTGTAAAATACACCGAAATGGTAAGGTAAGCATACATCATATCCTTATTCAATGAGAAGAAAGGCTGTCAGTGATTTATGACTCCATACTTGTATATTTCATTATGATTGTTATTACTTTTTACAATTATAGATCAAATATTTTGAATATTTCAATACATCAGAATTTTAGTAAGATTAATTCTTTTCGTCTACAATCAATCGTAATTTAAAAGCATCTTTCGGTTATTTTATTTTTTTACTCATATACGTGAAGTAATTTTTAAAAGGTTGGAAGTTAATTGAACTGTTGTTTATATTGCATTTGGTGGAATAAGTGATGGAATATAATCGGCTTTACATAAGTTAGCAGCAATCAGCATTACCATCGATAAGCCTACAGTTACATTTTCCATATTAAATGCATATTAACTCATATTTCACGCACATTACAACGCTACGAATACTGGAAACACTATTGAGCCATCCTCCTGCCTGGCTTCTCACCATGCTTATAGGCGAAATGCTATTCAATTAATTAATATTCATTTTCTGCTAAACTTTAACCCTTAAAACGTCATGAGGGTACACAAAACGGCATTCACCTATATATTATTAGGAGTGTTCTCTAAACATATTTTAAATAGACTGTGCTGAGATTATACTTGCTGGTACATGTTCAGAACTACTCCTAGGAAGTCAACATTGTTGAGGGATTACGTATTAAATAGTCGTTTCATAATTACAACTAGCAAATGTGTCCGTGCTTCGCTACGGTATTCTACATGGTATACGGATATCGAAGTATATTTCTTTCTGTAAACACAGTGAATAAGATTTTTTAAATTGCATGTCTCTTAGCGTTATACGAGAAACAGTATTGTGAGGTTCCCATACATTGTTTCCAATAGAATATGCAAGTTGCGGAGTTGTAGTGATAACGGCAGGCTCACTTGCCTACTGACATTCATAATCGAGTTGGGAAGTTTTCATTATATTTCTAGGCCTCCATGCTCACTGCCGGTCACAATCGATTTGGGGAGATTTCGTTACAATCGCAGGCATACATTCCTACTTCTACTGTAGATATACTCCTGTTAAGGAGTTTTCATTATAATGACAGGCACCTTCCCTAATGTCAGTCAAAATTAAGTTGTGCTGTCATCATTACAATGAAAGGTCCCTTTTCCCAGTGACAGCCAGCATACTGACAGTCACACTAGAGCTGGTGACTTTCGATTATAATAGCAGGCCATTTGGGCTAATACCAGTCACAATTTAGATGGGTCAACTTGTTTATAACGGCAGGCACACTAGCCTACAGACAGACACAAACGAGTAGGGAAGTTTTAAAGAAGATTGCATGCTACCTTGCTTTTTTTCAGTCAAATCGAGAAGAGAATTGCTCATTACACCTGTAGGCCCTGATTATTAACGCCAGATACTGTAAAACCCCTCAATGGGGGTATATGCATATATGAATATATTTATTCATAAATCCAGCCAAGGGAAATCCAAAGTATCGGTGACACCGAGTGCTTACAAACAGTAGGGAATAAATTTACGCGATGAGAAAAATGCCAAATTGAGAATTGAGGCCGTGGTAAAAGGGCTTCTCCTAATAAACATTCCAGAGTAAGCGCAGATAGCGCAGTGGAAACTATGCTAGATAATTTTCAAAAAAAATTAAAAGAAAACGGCAGGAGAAATAAGGGACATGACAGGTGAAAATTAGATGAGAAACCAAGATAAAAATTTGGAAATATATATATATTAGAAAAATCAAATCAAACTCTTACAATATTAGAAGAATAGAAGTCAGTACAAATACGGAATTTTCCCAACCAGAAATAATACAAATAGTTACATCAAGAGTAAAATATTCAAGAAAATGAAAGCAAATAAGAGAAGGGGCCAGGAGAGGAAAGGGATGGACAAAAAGGGGATGAATACAGTTTAAAGAAAAATGTTGAACAACGAGAATAAGAAAGAATGTTCGCAGTTACCAGATTGAAGTATACCAACATGAAGTCTACTAAGCAAAGTCTAATGTCATGTGAAAGTTGCCACCTCTTCAATTAACACCCGAAATAGGCACAAATAAAGATTGTCCTACTGGCTTAAGTCACTGTATACAATAATGAAACAGTCTCCAAGTGTGCCAAAACATACATGGTGAAGCATTAATTAACCACAAGTGTGTATAGGAGTCGCAGAGTTGCGGATATACCACACGCACATTTTGAAAGCAAACAGTCACTGGATAGTCAATAGAGGCTTTGAAATTGAAAATGCAAGTAAAATCTCGGCCTGGAAATGCACTGCTCCCAGTCAAAATTTGCAAATAAAATAGCTCCAAATGCAACACAGCATTATTTACAATAAGGACATTTTTAGTTTGTCATACCTCATCTTGAACCAAGTAGTTCTGCCCAAAAATGGAGAGTCCAGGGCACATGTCGCTAAAGACGGAGATGATGTTAAAGGTTCCTCCCTCCACACAGGCCAAAGTCCATCTCAACACATTCAGAGGAAGGCCGGGTATTTATAGTGTGGAATAATGAGACATATGTCTGGAATATTCCAGAAGTTAGTGGAGCATGCGTGACAAAGCGGACGATGTCACATGACGTCAGGCAGCGAAAGGGAGGTTAGTTTATCGTCGGTCGGAAAGGTGGATAAGGCAGAGTTCGTGCAAGGTATGATGTGTGCAAATCCACATAAGTATGTAAATTCCAGTTGAAGAGAAAATGCGGTGTGTATCCAGATGAAGGTAAGTCCATATTAATTGTAGAAAAAGGTTATGTGCGTGGCGAGGTTGATAACAGTAGTTGCCGGTGGGGTGAAGAGTCCGTTACATCATCCGCCGGGCACCAGAAAAAAAATCCAAAGGATTTTTTTTTTTTTTGTAGTTGTTGAAGCAGCTGGAGTTAAATGAAGACGGCTGGTGGAAGACGAGAAGCGGAAGATACAGTTGAATGGCGACGGCGAGGCGGCCCCAGGAACAGCAATGGAGGGCCCTTCCATGAGCTGGAGCGGGGGTCGATAGCAGCCGCAACGGTATATCAAAGAGAAAAAATACTGCAAAACAAAACAAGAGGCGGCAGAAAAATGTCCAAACACAATAAACCTGCCTAAATAGAGAAATAGAAAATAGAAAAAGGTAGAGGAGGAAAGGAAACAAGAAAAGGGCTAACGCGTTAGCAAAGGGAAAGGGTAAGGAGAAAAGGGTAGTGATGAATTAACATAGAAATATAAATATAAATATCACAAATGACAAGAAAATTTAAAGAATTTAAGAACAATTACAAAAGAGAAAAATAAAATGGTTGGGAAGTTGTATGTACACTCCCATTACAACCTGTGCCAATTGGCTGGGAGGGAGACTGGAGAAACCTGTGTGGAGGGAGAAAAAAAAGGAAATTCCATAAAGGGAAAGAAAAGAATGGGGGGATGAGGCAGACAAACAAAGAAAAAGAAAGGAACAAAAAAAATAAATAACACTGGGAGCAATAGACATTACCAGACCAGATGGAGAATAGAGAGAAAAAAAAAAGCAGAAAGAAGAGGAGGTAATAACAAGAAAAGAAAAACACAGGGCAAAAGAAAAGAAAATCAAGATATGAAAGTTTTTAAGAATGAAAGCGCTTGAGCTGATTTAGATGAAGTTTTTTAGTATCAAACAAATCAGTAGTAGATTGCAAATATACAGTGACAGGAGTAGGGAAAGACAAAATACGGTATGGTCCAAGCCATCGAGGAGCAAGTTTGGCAGAAGTGGCATTAATTGCCGAGCTGTGTGGATGATTAGCAACGAGGACTAAATCACCAATTTTAAAAGTGGATGGCTTATGACGAGCATTATAAGCTTTTTTGTGGACAATTGATCAAAGGCGTCTTTCCAGAGTGATGAAGAGGATGGCTGATCAGAAGATTCAAGGAGGTTGTGCAGATCCCAGGTTAGAGAAAGAGGAGTTTGAAGATCACGACCAAGAAAAAGCTTAGCCGGAGTCTGAGCAGTAGAACTATTGATACTAGAATTAAAGGCTAACGCCAAAGAAGAAAGATGAGAATCCCAGTCTTTCTGGAAAGAACTATGAAATATAGATAAAGCAACTTTGAGATTACGGTGATACCTTTCCACGGTGTTGGACTGAGGGTGGTAGGGAGAAGTCAAGATACGCTTGATACCCAGCTGAAAGCACATATTAAAAAAAACACTTGAAGTAAAAATAGAAGCATTATCAGAAACGATATTAGCAGGCAAACCGGTAATAGGAAAGATTTGTTCAGTGAGTAAATTAATGATGATCTTAGTAGAGAATTTCCGTAAGGGTCGAAGGACTAGAAATTTTGAGAAGGCATCCAACAAGGTAAAAATGTACAAGTTGCCACGAGAAGAACGAACTATGGGTCCAACTAGATCAATGAAAAAGGTTTGGGCAGGATGAGTGGGTGGCAGGGCAGAATGAAGACCAGCAGACTTTATGTTTAAAGGTTTAGATGTTTGACACAATTCACAAGTTTGAACAAAAGTGCGAATAGATTTGCGCATTTGAGGCCAAAAGAAAAGAGAGGCAATACGGTTGTACGTTTTAGTGATGCCTAGATGCCCGCCCACAGGGGAGGAATGATAATATTGTAAAATCATGGGTTGAAGAGCCTGAGGAAGCACCACTTTAGGAGAAGCTTTCTTAGTGGGTTTGTAAACCAAGAGATCTTTAAAAATAGTAAAGGGACCCTGATAAGAGGGATCAGAGATGGATTGTTTGAGTTGGATGCAGAACTGATCGGTGAGCTGATGCGACTGACAGGATTGAAAGGAAAGAGGAAAGTCTGTTAACGAAAGAACCGCATGAATGGAGGAAGATGAAGGCATCATAGAAAGATTCGGGGGTAAATCGTCAGTAGTACTTGACTGAGGAGTGGAAGTGTCAAATAAGCGACTAAGAGCGTCAGCTACAGAATTCTCAGTGCTAGAAATAAATTTAAGGGAAAACTTAAATCTGGACAATCGCATGAGCCAACGGCCAGTTCTACCAATTTTAGGTGCGTTATGTAACAACCATGAGAGAGCCTGATTATCTGTCTTGACAAGAAATTCTTTATGTTCCAAATACTCTGCAAAGTGTTCAATGGAATTTAATAAAGCCAAGGCTTCACGCTCGAAGATAGAATATTTTCTCTCAGTAGGAGAAAGAAGTCGACTGAAATAGGCGATAGGTAGAGGAACATCATTAACAACCTGAGTTAGAACACCAGCAACAGCAAGATTGGAAGCATCAGTATGTATTTCAAAAGGTAGGGAGAAATCAGGAAATTGAAGAATGGCAGCATGCATCAAAAGAGACTTAAGCTGAAGAAAGGCGTCCTGTTGAGATTGAGTCCAAATGAAAGGGACGTTTTTACGTTTCAGATAATTGAGAGGCTCAGCAATGTGAGAAAAGTTAGGAATGAACCGGTGGTAGAAAGAAACCATGCCTAAAAAGGTGCGTGTTTGTTTGAGATTTTTGGGAGGTGGAATATTAGAGATAGCAGAAGTACGTTCGGGATCGACAGCTACTCCCTGAGATGACACAATGTGACCTAAGAACTTTATAGAAGTTTGAGCTAGAGAAATTTTAGAGGGGTTAACTGTCAGACCAATAGAACGTAGTCTGGAAAGAACTTGGTGTAGATGCGACATGTGGGACTCAAAATCTGGGCTAAAGATTAAAAGGTCATCAATATAAGGATAGAGAAATTTGTACTTGAAATCTGAGAATAAGGAATCCACTAATCTCTGCATGATTTGTGACCCCAAGTTCAATCCAAAAGGAACTTTTGTGAACTGAAAGAGGCCATTTGGGGTGATGAAAGCAGTAAGGCGACTGCTCCGAGAGTCCAAGGGGATTTGGTAGTAAGCAGAATTGAGATCTAAAAGAGAAAAATATTTAGCTTTAGAAAAAAAGTGGAAAGCGTTTTGCATTTTAGGAATAGGATAGGAGTCATAGAGGATTTTGGAGTTTAATTTACGGTAATCAACTACCAGGCGCGAAGAACCATCAGGCTTGTCGACAAGAAAGGCCGGAGAGGCATAATTGGAAGAAGATGGGACAATGGTACCATCCAGAAGCATTTTGTCAATAATGTCATCCATTTTGGCCATCCGAGGAGGGCTAAGATGGTAAGGAGACGAACGAACAGGTGTTTCATCAAGTAAATCAATGTGAGCCTGATAATTAACAACGGAGCCTAAAGTATCTGTGATAACATCGGCAAATTCAGATTTCAAGGCCTCAATTGCATCTAGTTGGGGAGCAGTGGCATAAATATGCTGATGACTGAATACATGGTTCATAGGGAAATCGAGGGGGTCTACCAAAGGGATTTGAACGTGTGGATTGAAAAAGAAAGAGATAGAGGCCATAGCAGTATTATAAATAAGGCCAGTATGAGCAAAAAAATCATATCCCAGAATAACAGGAAGTGAACAATTATTAACCACTTGAAATTCAAACGGCCAAGAAAATTGGGAAATTTTAACATTAAGTTTTAGGTGACCCATGATTTCAAGAGTGTGCTGAGATATGGAAAGACATCTGATGGTAGAAGGGCGCAATTGAAGATGCGGATGCGTTTGTAAAAGTTGCTGAAAAAAGGAGAAACTGATAAGGGAAATTGCAGAACCTGAGTCTAAGAAGGGGAAACATAAGGCAGATTTTGCCCAAGAGGTCGTGAGCTGCCTACTGACGACGGGAATTGAAGTTTCCCAAGGTAGAATTGGTACAATTTCGTGCGAGGTGCCCCATAGCCTGACACCGATAACAGCGAAGGCGAGAAATATCACTCTGAGAAGGTGAACGAGTGGTAGAAGGCATGCGAGTTGTTGATGTGTTAAACTGGGGAGGTGGGGTAGACGAATAATAAGAAAAATTGCTACGGGTATTTAGAATATCTAGTTGAGCAATGTGGTAAAGCTGAGGAATAGTAGTGGGTGGCGTAAAGGGATTGATGATTTGGCGGAAAGCTGGAGAGGCATAAAATCGAATAAGAGAAATAATTTCCTGGGGATGTTGAGCAATAGCTAACACATCAGAATAGCCGATAATGGAGTCAAGATAATCGTAAGCTGATTCCTCTGGACGTTGATGACGTCTGATATATTTGTTACTCAGCTGTTGTCTAATTTCATAAGGCAGAAAATAAGTATGTAAAACCGAGCGAAAATGAGCCCAATCATGAGAAGACTTCATATACTGGAGCCAAAAATTACTAAGATGACCAGAGGTTTTTGGATAAAGCAACGAAAGCAATTGGGAAAATGGAGCCAAGTCCGTCTGTAGAAATTTGCGAACTAAAAAAAGCCACTGTGTCAAAGTATCAGGATCAGTAGACTGAATGAGGGGTACCTGATCGAGACATTTAGTCAAAATATGGAAATTAAGTGGTTGATGTGAAGAAGGGGTGTGATGATATGGAGATTCATAAAAATATTGCTGAGAAGGGGATGGTGGTGGAGTGCGCAAATCGGGAGAATAATGCTGTGCTGGTTGAGTTTTATGGGGAGAAGGCGGAGGTGCTTGATTAAGTGGAAGTTTGGATTCGGCAGTAAAAAGAGAAAGATCAGGATAGAGAGGGGTGTTAGGTTGAGGCGGGGTTGGTAAAGGTTCAGAGGATGAGCTAGAAGAAACAGTAGTAGTAAGAGTACTAGACGTGGAAGTAAGATCAGAATTACAAGGGAGAAAAGGATTTTAAGACATATTAGTAAAAGGATTTGGATCCGAAAAATTGAAATGGGGATCAAACGAAATGTCTGAAGTGTCTGAAGTATAAGGAGAAAAATTATCAGAAAAATAAGCCATGTTGAAAGAGATGACAAAAAGAAAAGCAAAGTCTAGCGAGGAAAACCACTAAACCTCAGAAGAAAGAAACAAAAGAACTAAGGCAGTAACAGGGTGAAGATTTAGAGTGGTAGTAAACTGCGACTTTATACTCTGCTACCATGTGTAAAACCCCTCAATGGGGGTATATGCATATATGAATATATTTATTCATAAATCCAGCCAAGGGAAATCCAAAGTATCGGTGACACCGAGTGCTTACAAACAGTAGGGAATAAATTTACGCGATGAGAAAAATGCCAAATTGAGAATTGAGGCCGTGGTAAAAGGGCTTCTCCTAATAAACATTCCAGAGTAAGCGCAGATAGCGCAGTGGAAACTATGCTAGATAATTTTCAAAAAAAAATTAAAAGAAAACGGCAGGAGAAATAAGGGACATGACAGGTGAAAATTAGATGAGAAACCAAGATAAAAATTTGGAAATATATATATATTAGAAAAATCAAATCAAACTCTTACAATATTAGAAGAATAGAAGTCAGTACAAATACGGAATTTTCCCAACCAGAAATAATACAAATAGTTACATCAAGAGTAAAATATTCAAGAAAATGAAAGCAAATAAGAGAAGGGGCCAGGAGAGGAAAGGGATGGACAAAAAGGGGATGAATACAGTTTAAAGAAAAATGTTGAACAACGAGAATAAGAAAGAATGTTCGCAGTTACCAGATTGAAGTATACCAACATGAAGTCTACTAAGCAAAGTCTAATGTCATGTGAAAGTTGCCACCTCTTCAATTAACACCCGAAATAGGCACAAATAAAGATTGTCCTACTGGCTTAAGTCACTGTATACAATAATGAAACAGTCTCCAAGTATGCCAAAACATACATGGTGAAGCATTAATTAACCACAAGTGTGTATATGAGTCGCAGAGTTGCGGATATACCACACGCACATTTTGAAAGCAAACAGTCACTGGATAGTCAATAGAGGCTTTGAAATTGAAAATGCAAGTAAAATCTCGGCCTGGAAATGCACTGCTCCCAGTCAAAATTTGCAAATAAAATAGCTCCAAATGCAACACAGCATTATTTACAATAAGGACATTTTTAGTTTGTCATACCTCATCTTGAACCAAGTAGTTCTGCCCAAAAATGGAGAGTCCAGGGCACATGTCGCTAAAGACGGAGATGATGTTAAAGGTTCCTCCCTCCACACAGGCCAAAGTCCATCTCAACACATTCAGAGGAAGGCCGGGTATTTATAGTGTGGAATAATGAGACATATGTCTGGAATATTCCAGAAGTTAGTGGAGCATGCGTGACAAAGCGGACGATGTCACATGACGTCAGGCAGCGAAAGGGAGGTTAGTTTATCGTCGGTCGGAAAGGTGGATAAGGCTGAGTTCGTGCAAGGTATGATGTGTGCAAATCCACATAAGTATGTAAATTCCAGTTGAAGAGAAAATGCGGTGTGTATCCAGATGAAGGTAAGTCCATATTAATTGTAGAAAAAGGTTATGTGCGTGGCGAGGTTGATAACAGTAGTTGCCGGTGAGGTGAAGAGTCCGTTACAATACACAGCAGTAGGAGAAGGTCCCTATTCCTACTGCCAGTCGAAGTCGATGTGGGGAGAATTTATTACAATTCCAGACGCCCCTCCTACTGACGGTCACGATTGATTATATTCCGGTCAGGCTAATGCCGAATTCGAACCAAGAACATCATAGTGATCCATACATCCAAGAAAAGATGTATGTACGGCACATGTCTTACCTTACAGGCGTATCCACAATCCGCAGCTCAGTAGAACATGAATCAGGGCATCAGGGTATAAAATGAGGGCACAAAAGATAGGCGGATACGACATGATGCAGGGTAAGAGAAAATCCTACCAAAAAAATATCTAATAGAAAACATAGCTGAATTCAAAGATTTACAATCAGGGATTTATTACATAAAAATACTATTTACAAATATAAGAGCTTTCAAATGTGACTGGGGTAAAGATAAGGTTGAGCTGATGACTACCAGTTCACTGCCTTCACGAAACAGCTTTGCTGTAACAAGCATGATACAATTGTGTAAGTTATGAAATAAAGAGAAAATAGATATCTGCTGAAATACACATCTAACAGTAATTTCCATAAAATTTTACTATGCCTCGTACCATCGAACCCCGGTGCAAACAAATATAAACACATAATGTACAGCGATCTGACCCGGTATCGATCCCTGGTCCCATGAAGAGCAAGGCGTTGAATATTCATATACAAACAATATAAAAAGGAACACAACCAACTTGTCCAGGGGTCAACATCAAAAGAGCAAGCGTTCAAATAAAGCAGAACAAACAGAATTAAAATCTCTCCCTGCGTCAAAACATCAAGGTCGTCCTTTTCCCCTCTACACACTCGACAAGCTGCAGACAGCAATGTAACCGATTTTCAAGACTGAGACGTAGAGCACAACAACCCTCACCAGCAGTGCACTCGACAGGCAGCAGTCCACACAATTTATGAGCTCAGCTGACTGACTTGTAGCTGAGTGCTAAGAAACTTCGCCTTTCAAAGTACCTCACATAATATGGCTGCTAAAAGCGCTCTCTTAAATACACATGGGCTACACGCCCTCATCTCAATATCACCAGCAATACAACAAATCTTATTTCCGCCTCCCATGGGCTCATCCTTGATAATACGAAGGCACAATTCAGTACGCTATAGTCACATAGCCATAATACGGCATCTCAAATGCATCCAATACACTCTCAAACTGTGCTGGGGCTCTCATATCAATTCATACAGTCAGCTACATGCATAATGCCCACATCTCAAACATACGGACTCGCTCACCCTGTCAGTAAAGCTAGGTGAGTTACGGGGTAAATCCTGATCTCAACTACACAACCTACGTCTGCAGAGACATATGCCTAAACGCTACACAATAAACAGTGCCTGCCTGTCAGACTTACCTAACATGACCAAGGGAGTTCGACCTGACCCATGAAAATTACACGTACACTAATATAATACTATCGAAATGAAATATAATCACACCAACAAGGAATATACAACCTATCATCTACCCTAATGTACGGGATTCGAGCTTGAGGCCTAGCTCTTTATTCCCAAGAATTTTCCTACCATAAACTAACCTGTTGGCTGACGGCCCCCCTGTTCCTATCTAAATTTAAATGACATGCTTGAAACAGAATTGGAAAGCTCTGACCTTATATGATTGATGACATGACGGAGCGGCCCTTCCTGTGGACCATTGAATTTACCACATCATGACAAACTGCGACGCTTGCAACAGATACTGGTGAACGACTGGAGCCATTCTATCTTGCGTGAATCCTTCTTGCAGCTCCTTAGATGGTTGGAAGATGTTCCCTTCGACGTCGCGCTGATCAGGTACGCCCCACGTTCCTGGATCGATTCCCGATGTCGTGCCGGCTTCAGCTCCCGTTGTGGCTTCCTCGCAATGATGATGTAGAAGCTCGTACTGGCTTGATGCAGAGGTAACTGAAAACAAATTTACTTATTACAGACTGTCCAGACTCGATGCCTGTTTCCACTAATATCGTGCCTCACACGTTACATTGACCAAGTCTTGTTCTGAATTTTAAACCTGGTACACTATAGTTTCTTCATCACTCTTAGTAACACTGTTATTTTATTCTTTCACTCGGACAACATGTCGTGATATCAGAACTACCCTGAGCCTACATTTATTCTAGCATTACGTCAGTTACAACTTGACCTCACAGAAATATGAAGCTACTAGTTCATCAGTCTATTATGGGCAGTACCTCATCTCACCACAGCAGATCAACACAGGTAATATCAAGAATTCAGCTGAATATGCAGTTTAATTACTTACTTCCTTGCAGATTCAGTAGTACTAGTTGTATGTGCAGCTCGAAGATAAAACGTTGTTCTAGGTGCCGACTCGCAGCATGACGACTTCGTTCAAGCAGCCTTACGGTCAGAGAATGAGGCTGATGTGCCAGGCGGCCTTGCATTTATAATCAGGTTGGCGTAGCTACGCCGCTTGATCGCGTGTAGGATACGCGCGCCCGCGACTCGAAGTTTTCCCGCACAAAGCACGTCAAGTACCCTACTTAACGAATGCATTTATGATTACAGCCATATTGCATATCAAAATTAAGCACAAATTATGCAGGTTGCAATTCTTGTATCAGATCCAATGCATCTCTTTCGTAACCAAAGATATTAATTTAATTCCTTCGTCCCTCCGAAAGTTAGTTTGCCGGGATCCGGGAAGCGTCCCCAATCTTCATTAAGAGGCTTGGCTTGGGACATAACTCCCTTTAATGAGGATAATGACGCTCTAGCTCTCTTCCCACGAGAATGCTTCTTCTGGGATCTTTTATGAAATAAACTATACGACAATGACTTCCTTGGTGGTCTCAGGTAATCCCAATATCTAATACCAAAATCTCTACTATTGGTCCATGAACTGAATGGTTCAATAGATACGACAAAAGTCATAGGACCAAAATTGAAGATCACTCCAAATTAAACGCAGTTCGTGCCATCCGTTTTGTGATACGACTTACCGTTTAGCAGACAAATACCTCGAAACGAAGTATTCAGTCAGCAGTATAAAAAGACTGTTGCTTACAACGATAATGTCCGGATAGAGGAGGTGACTAATACCAAAGAAGTATTAAAATTTACCTATGATAACGACATTTAAAATAAGATACAATATTTGAAAACTAGGAAAGCAGCTGTAATAGATAAGATTTCTGGGGTTGGGTTGGGATATAGTACAATTTATAAAGAACTTATTTGATTGTTTTTTTGCATGAAGGAGCTATTCCAAATGAATGGAGAGTTGCTATAGTAGCCTCTGTATATAAAGGAAGGGGTGATAGACATAAAGCTAGAAATTACAGGCTAGTCAGTTGGACATGCATTGCATGTAAGCTTTGGAAAGCATTCTTTCTGATTATAGTACACATGTTTGCGAAATTAATAACTGGTTTGATAGAAGACAGTTCGGTTTTAGGAAAGGTTACCCCACTGTAGCTAAACTTGTATAATTCCAGCAAGATATCGCATATATTGTATTCAGGAGGTCAAATGGACTGTGTCGCGATTGACCAGTTTAGAGCATTTGCTAGGGTGGGTCATGGGAGACTATTGGCAAAAATGAGTGCAATTGGACTAGACAAATGAGTGACTGAATAATTTGCTATATTTACAGAAAACAGATCTCAGATAATTAGATTAGGCGAAGCTTTATCTGACCCTGTAATAATTAAGAGGCTAATTTCCCAAGGCAGTATAATTCGACCTGTGTGTTCTCTTATACATATAAATGATGTGAGTAAAGAAGTGGAATCAGAGGCAAGGCGTTTTGCGAATGATATTATTCTGTATGGAGTAATAAATAAGTTACGAGATTGTGATCAACTGCAAAATGACCTCGACAATGTTATGAAATGGACAATAAGCAATTGTATGATGATAAATGGGTTAAAAAATTAACGTTGCGAGTTTCCCAAATAGGAAAATTCCTCTCAGCTTTAATTACTGCGTTGTTGGAGTGAAGGTACCTTATGGGAATCATTGTAAGTACCTATGTATTAATATAAGGAGAGATATTCATTGGGGTGATTGCATAAATGGGATTGTAAATAAAGGGTACAGATCTCTGCACATGGTTATGAGGGTGTTTAGTGGTTGTAGTAAGGATGTAAAGGAGATGGTATATGTCTTTGATAAGACCCAAACTAGGACAATGTTCCAGGATTACTAAAATCAAGAACTGGAAAAATCCAAAGAAAAGCAGCTCGATTTATTCTGGGTGAATTCCAACAAGAGAGTTGCGTTACAAACATGTTGCAAAAGTTTGGGCTGGAAAGACTTGGGGGAAAGGATACGAGCTGCTCGACTAAGTGGTATGTTTCGACCTGTCAGTGGAGGGATGGCGTGGGAGGGCATTAGTAGACGAATAAGTGGGGTCTTTGAAGGCAGGAAATATCGCAATATGAAGATAAAGTTGGACTTCAAGAGGAAAAATTGGGGCAAATATTCGTTTATAAGAAGGTGAGTTAGGGGTTGGAATAACTTACCAAGGTAGATGTTCAATGTGCCACCCGGGCGACTGCCCGAAATGCAGATCAGTAGTGAGTGATTGATGGATTGTAACTTCGACTTTGCTATGAACGATTATGTGCTGTATATATGATCACTGAAGAGTCCAAGGAATATGTAGTAAGAAGGAAAAGAGTATTGACATGGGAATGGGTGGATACAAATATCAACATCAGACGAAGTATGTTTCTTCAGTTGCGTATCAAAATCATTAGAATTGTATATACTGGTGGATAGGCGTAGTAAAGGCATCATTTAGTGGTGTGTGGAAGATATATCCAAATTAAGTAGGGGGAAAAGCCACGCCAAAATAAGAGTAAGAATGAAGTAATAAAACAGAAAATAGAGGAAGTACTCTAGGAAAGTTAGGTAAGGTAGCACGAACATTTTCCTGAAATTTAATACGGAAATTGGAGACAATAAGGTAAGAAGGAGAATTAAGAAAACGTTAGATGAGATAGATGTACTTATTCCTTAGCCTATTCTAAAGGAGCATAATACAGAGGGGAATACTATTTTGAGAAACTACTCAGTACTGTAAGAATTTAATTTTTAGGACCATATATTTCCACATTTGTCGTTAATAATATAACTTTAAAAATTAAAATGATTGGTAAATAAACGACATTTTCTTAAATCACGATAGAATTGGATGAGATTATGTATGAAAAGACGAAGTACGGTGACAATTTAGTGCAAGAACACCAGGATTATTATGCAATAGATTAAGGAGCCTTTGGTTCCAAAGAGCAAAATTTCACCAATGTACAATAAAATGAAACAAGGAATATGTCACCAGCTACCAAGATGTTTGTTAATCAATGTTAATGAAACATCTTTTAAGGGTTAGTGTGCAAGACAATTCAGTCCGTAGATGAGAATACAATGAATGAAAACTGGTGTATAACCTTATGCCACAAATATCTCCGCTCTACTTCCCAAATACAATCTGTAAGTAGAATATGTATCTACATCATGTACCGTAGATCTGCGAAAGGTCTTTCAAGGAAAACTATGTTGTATCAAATTTTGACCATTATAATATGTTTAAGTCACGCTGAAGTGAGAGTAGATGTTAGTCCATGTTCCACATTATCAACAAGACCGTAGCATTTGACATTTATCGTCCACAAGTCGTATGACTCATTTACTTAAGAAATATATGATTTATAACATAGGATTTGTTTGATGAAAATGTTGTAAACAGTTCGGGCCATATGTATGGTCTTGTATCAAGGGCTTATTGTGCCGGAAGCTCGTTGTTTACCGTCGACCAAAATACTGTGTGTACTCGAGTTTCGAGGTAGTTTATGAAATATCAAATAGGATGCAGAAAATGCAACAAAACTATAATTTTCCTGCTTCCATTTCACGTTAGGTCATGTAGGTTTAGAATTATTTATTTGTATTTGAATAGTTTTTATCACAGATGAAACGCAAAACATTCCTGTTTTCAATGTGAACAGTGCGTCAATGTTAAGATATTGCTCCTGAAAAAGCCGTCATTTGATATAATCTAAACTTTAACATAGTATAGGGGTGTTTTATACGTTATTTCAGAATGTTATGTTTCCATGAAAGAAGTTATAAATTTTGTAAGGTAACTCTTTCTCGGCTCGAGGTGGTTGGAAAATTTCGTTATTAGTTGGGTTGTGATCTTTATATATCCAATTGTTATACTATATGACTGTAAAACATGAAATCTGAATGAATTCTATTTTTTTATATTAGTTGGTATTTGTATCGTGTAGAATGATATGGATTAGCAGATATCCAGTACAGGAAAAGTCGTGCGATAGGGCGGGGCATCTCGTCATGCCGCACCTCCCTCGGAGTTGAATCTATAGATTACAAATTTCATGTTTGCTTCACTGTTTGCTTAAAAGTTTCCTCCAGTATTTACTAACTGCCTGTGATCACAATAGAAACAGATGGTATGAAGAGGTCATGAAAAAGTTTTCCCATCAGCTTCTCTCATAAGTGCTTTGGACCTCAAAGACAACCTTAAAAATGCTTTATTTTTGTATTTGTGCTGTTTTAGATTTTAAATGTTATTTGTTTTTAAGTTTTTATTTGCGTATATGTAACTATTTACAATGTATTCATTGCCTTGAGTAACCTTACAATTCATCATTAGAAATAAAGTTATCAGTTCTTAATTCATTACAATCGCTTTCAGAATCAGTAATTTTAAGACTGACTAAAAATGACTGGACTTGAATCTCTTCTGGAAGGTGGTCTTTTTCCTAATTTATTTTTAATTTGTATGGCATGTTTTAGACATTTCTTCCAGAGCTCAGGCGCTACAGAATGTAAGGTTGCAGTGGAGGGGTCGGGCTGGCACGTAAACATGTAAACGATACTTCAGCATGCCTCAATAGAAAATTGAAGAAAACATTAAGGAACTCAGAAAAGACGTAGTAGAACTTTTCTGGCTGCCAGTAGCTCACTGTGGAATGAACGCTAAGGAACTGATTTGGGCATATGTGAAGAACTAAACTGAAAAAATAAACCAAGCAAACGCCGAAGAGAAGGGAAAAAGTATAAATGTTGTAAGAGACCTTTGCCAAAGAATCTCACTTTCCGTAACGCCTGAGTCTGGGCCGGGATAAGTTACCTTCCAAAACTGAAGCAAATCCAAACTTCATGGCACAACAGCCCCGAAGGGCCTTGGACAACAAAGCGGCCGCTGCTCAGCCCGAAGGCCTGCAAATTACTAACTGTTGCGTGGTCAGCACAAAGATTCCTTTCTGCCGTTATTCTTTGCTTTCTAGACCGGGACCACCATCTCACCGTCAGGTAGCTCCTCAATTGTAATTACGTAGGCTGAGTGGACCTCGAGTCAGCTCTCAGATCCAGGTAAAAAGCCCTGACCTGTCCAGGGAACGAACCCGGGGCCACCGGGTAAGAGGCAGACACGCTATCCGGGACACCGCGGGGCCGTCTTTCCAAAATTTAGAACATTTTTCTTGGAAACATAAATTTATAATATATAAAACACCCCAATGTATACCGTGTTAACATTTAGATTCAATCAGATGACTGTTCTTTTAGGAACAATGTCTTAAATATTGCTTGAAATACATTTAAAACGGGCACATGTTTTAGCTCTACTGGCGATAAAAAAAATTAAAATTAAAATACAAATTTCGCACCGTACATGATCTAAGGAGAAATTAAACTAAAAAACGGATGGTGTCACTGGTACTAGATTTTCTGTAGGCGTACATCTTTTTATAACTAACATCCAAACTCGAGTACATATAATATTTTAGTCGACAGTAATATCTAGGGTCCGCGTCTGTGGTGTAGTGGTTATCGTGATTAGCTGCCACACCCAGACACCCGGGTTCGATTCCCGGCTCTGCCAGGAAATTTGAAAAGTGGTACGTGGGCTGGAACGAGGTCAACTCAGCCTCTGGAGGTCAAATGAGCAGATGTGGGTTCGAATCCCACCACAGTCATCCTCGAAGTGACTATCCGTGGGTTGCAACTTCTCCTCCAGGCAAATGCCGGGATGGTACCTATCCTAAGGTCACGGCTGCTTCCTTCCCCCCTCCTTGTCTATCCTTCCAATCCACCCATAACACCACAAAGCCCCTGTTCAGCATAGTAGGTGAGGCCGCCTGGGCGAGGTACTGGTCCTCCTCTCCAGTTTTTTCCCTCGGCCCAAAGTCTCACGCTCCTAGACACTGGTATTGAGGCGGTAGAGTCGGGATCCCTCGCTGAGTCCGAGGAAAAAACCAACCCAGGAGGGTAAACAGATTGAGAAGAAGAAGTAATAACTAGAAACTTTGAAATACACTGAAGAAAATGAAAATTGCAACACCCAGAAGGAGTAGTGCTACATTGCTGCAATTGAACACGCAGGACGAGTGTTCGGTTATGATTCGATGATTACACTTTTAGGTCTCTCTGACCGCAAGTTTGGACAACAGTACAGGATGTGCCAACCAGGAGCTGCAATACATTGATGAATTCGTCGAGGCATGGAGTCAATAAGGCCCTGGATTGCTTCCTGAGGAATTGTGGCCCATGCTTGCTGCACTGGACGAGTCAGTTGTTCCAGAGTTGTGGGTGGCTGAGGACGGTTGGCCAGTTGTCGACCCATCATGTCCCACACATGCCCAATAGGACTGAGGTCCGGGGATCTGGCGGACCATTCTAAGGTTGCGATGTGGAGAGCTTCTCTGGAGATGCGTACAGTGTGAACACAGGCATTGTTCTGCTGAAACATCCCATTAACAATGTTCGCCATCATAGGGACAACCACTGGATTGAGTACCCTATCAACGTACTGTCGAGCAGTCATAGTGCCCTCAACAAGCACTAATTGTGATTTCACATTAAATCCAATAGCTCCCCAGACCATAATGCTTGCTGTTGGCCCTGTGTGCCTCTCGACAAAAAGATGTAGGTGGCCCCTCTCCCCGGTTCGTCGGCGCATACGGTACCGGCGATCACTGCGGGCAAGACAGAAGTGCGATTCATCACTAAAGACGACGCAATGCCATTCGTCAATCCACGTCGATCTTTCTCGACACCAGGCCAGCCTTACACGTCGCTGTTGTGGAGTCAATGGAACACCTTCTGCAGGGACACGGGCTCGTAAGCCAGCTGCACGCAGGCGATTACCAACTGTTTGTTGTGTAACGTGGGGTGCCACAGCTGCTCGAAATTTGCGCTGCTGTTGCATGGGGTTCCATCCGGGCCATCCGAATGATGCGGCGATACTCTCTCACAGTTGTCTGTCGCGCTGGGCCTGTGCCAAGTCTACGAGTGTGGGTACCTTCATTTGACCACTGCTGCCATACACGTTGCACGGTAGATGCCTGTCGGCCAACACGTGCAGCGACAGTCCTTAGCGATAATCCAGCCTCACACAGCCCAATTATCCGAGCCCTCTCAAATGGCGACAGTTGTTGATAGCGTGCTCTTCTCTGTCGTCGAGGCATGTCTGACGGGGAACACTTCACTGCACAGACTGCAAGTCAACTACGCTACACCAGAGTCCGTATACTGGAGTTGATTCCTCCGCGACCAATCACGTGGGGAGACCTGTAGGAACAATCCAATGGGTCTGAAATTTTGATCGTTTACACATCTACATGGCATCATACCATATCTTGAAAGTCAACACAAACGACCAATGCCTTCATGATGTTGCAATTTCCATTTCCTTAAGTGTAAGTACATTGCGTTAGTAATGAGTCTCCGCAGTGACCTTGGCTGGTGGTGATACTGCGCATGTTGGAAACGCTCAGCCAAACCGAGCGGGATGCAAAGCTGTTGAAGTGAAGGTCGGGAGGAGTTGTCAGTAGCGTGCAAGACTTAAGATGCGTACTATAGAGAAGCGAACGTCTGTAGTGGAGTCCGTTTTCCGGGAAAGTGACAAATACGAATACGCAGTGAAATGAAGAATTTGCGAATGGTTTCCCGATAGAGTTGTAAACATACGATTTAATGCTGTTGAATTGAAAACCGTATTGTTTTAATCCGTTTAAGACTCTGTAAGAACGGCAGAAAAGATGCATTTCATCCTGGTTACCACGCGACCTGCAATATCATAAGCAGCATATATCGCATAAGCATTAGGGGCAATCGTATTGGAATGAACGGAGCGAATCCAGAAACATCTCGAAAGAAAGTCATACATCTAGACAGTTGTACCAGCCGTACCAGGAATTACTGTTACAAGTAAACAGTGAACAAGAGATAACCAGTATCCTAAAAATATCTTTCAAAATTATCAGTGAATACTCACCAAACTTGTTAGTCAACGGCTCATAACGCAGAGAGTAGTTAGATCCAGAGTTAAATTTTGGCACGGTATGAAATGAACAAAGTTTTGAAAGAAAAACACCAAAATTTCTTTCTCTAAGCAGCTAAAATGTAATAATTCATTTGCAAAAACTTTACAATTTGTTGAAAGAATAACCTACTTTTTCCTCCTATTTAAATAACTTACGGTGCACCGTTTAAGGCAAATTAAATTTAAAAGACAGAAATTAATTGAATAAATTAAGACTGGATAAAGTCAAAACAATTTCCACTAAGAAGAGGGACGCCCTCTAATTTAAAAACTAAAATTAACATTAATGAATAAATGAATTAAAGAAGAAAAATTATCACCTGGCCGAAGCCCCTAAACAGATTCCAACAGATTAATTTGAATATTTTTGCAAGTTTTCTTGCCTAATTTATTGCCGGACTTAATAATGAGAGGCCACGAGATTCTCTCGCAGAAACCAGATCTCAAGGGAACTACAGGGAGGGTAAAAAGAACGTAGGCCCAAAGCCAGTCCAGAAACGAAAAGAGACACCAAGGTTAACTTAAATAGGTCACCAAGACGACCCAAAAATTCACAACACTTCTCTAAAAGCACAAAGTAGCTCGAAACTTGTGGGGACAACCCAAGCAGATTAATCATCAAACACAAAGATTTAAGAGTAAAACACTCAAACACAAGGACCACGCCCACTTCAACACAATTACATACATCGGTAATACAGAGTAAGTGCACTCCAATCACTAGGGCTACGCCCACTTCAACACGATTACATTTATATCATAAATACAGAGCGAATGCACTCCAATAAATTAATAAACGAAAGGGAAAGAGCAACAGCTGAAACTTCTGTCCACTCCCAACATATCACTTCATTTTTTTAAAATACAAATAATAATACCAACAACTCATCCCCATGTGCAACGCTTGCCACGGAGACAACCAAACAAGAGCTACAGAAGCATAACAGAAAGAAATTTACATACGCAAAAGGAAAATCAGAGATGCAAAGTTTAAAAAAATAAGGAGGTACTGATTTCCTGAGAAAATCTCGTGGTCTCAATCTTTACAGCGGACGACTACATATTAGCAAAACTATGTCATTTCTTATTGATAACATATCTTTTACATGATCCGAAACATAGATCAGATTGACAATGAACCCATTTCTCGTAGAAAAATGCAGAGACATAAACAGGTTTTGGGAGAATTCTTCCAGCGGTACGGAGGTTGAAAATTGCAGTCAATAAGCCGAATACAAAATTTCCAAGTTCATTTGAAATGAAGCTCAGTCAAAACTGGTATTCGTAGGACGGAATAATATCCGCTAATTTAATTAAGATTTCGAGACGAGGCAATCAGTTCCAGGAGAAAAAGAAAATCATAATATCATGTAAAACATAACTTACATGTAGTCCTTGGGTGGAAACTAACGCACGGCGTCAGCCGGGATCTTATACTCACAACAATTAAAAAATAGAATTAGTAAATAAGTTGCGGACGTCCACTCCCAGAAGAATCATAAATAACCTTTGAGGGCATCAGCCCCCCGTACTTTACGAATTACCCAGGCATGTTGAGGTATTTTGATGCTCTAGAAATGAGCCACCGTAAGACACATGCAACATCCATGATGAACGACAATGCACTGGCTTGACACCAACAAGCTACGCGAAGCAGGACCTAGCTGGATAGCAAACGAGCTACGGGAAACAGACTCTCTCTACAGCTGGTCCAACACTGGACCAGAAAATAGCAGAAACAGGAGCGGAATACATCGTATATGAACGACGGAACATAACACCGCGTGCGGAGAAGATGCAATTAAATTTAGCGACATAAATCGCACAGGAAATAAAATTAAAAGCGAGTTGTAATAAAAGCGATACAAATTTCAATGGCGAGTCACCCAGGCCTAAAATTTTGAGGAGAAAGGCTTAAAACGTGTCCACACTGGGACAGCCTCCCACCTGAAAATACAGTGATCCCAAAGCAAACTAAATTTCGAAACAATAAGTCCACAAGAGATAATGATCACTGCATCCACAAAAACATCATAATATAGCACTAAAATACCCATTTTGAACTCTTTTTCATCACTAATATCAGTCACAACTCTAGAGAACAGTTCAAAGCTCGGTGAACATCATTTTCACAACAGATGTTCATGACATAAACCATGCAATACAATTGTTACACACTGAACCTGCTTTCCACTCACTGAGGATAATTCCACTTCACATTTTCACTTATTTTCAAAAAGAAGTTACTTATTTTAATATAATTTGAATAGAATCAGCGTTTATTAGATAATTTTCACCTTTCATTACTTACCGGATTTCATTTACGACCAGAGACACACTTTTCCTCTTAACCACGAGCAGTTTCTTTTAAAGTATCTCAAACTTTAGAGAATAGATTTACGTAACCATCAGTTTCTTGATCAAAAGTGTTTCTTTAAATAATAATTTACAATGTTGGAATTTCTTTAAAAAAAACTAAAGTAGTGCAAGTTTGCGCTTAATGCTAAGCTTCAAATTAGGTTAACCCAGAAAAGAAATAACAAAAGGGAAAATCGGAGGTTAGAGAAATAGATAAATGAGTCACCGCATGACATCTATTACCATAAATTAGTTTAAACATAGCTCTACATATAAATCAATCGGCTCATCCTCAGATCACACACTCACAGAGCACCCAAACACATTGGGAATCAGCCATATACCCAGGAAGCACAAGACATTCCTTTGAAATAAAATTGCATTTAACAACTACGAACAGATAAGATAGAGTAGGGGTAAATACAAAGAACATATTTTAGAATGCACACACAAGATGAGTGCATAACGCACAAGATCTAGCAAACAGTAAATTACCCCCACACACAGGCATAAACCAGTTCATGGATACACTTACATCGAAATCCCAAAATACATTACCTAAAACGGGAAGCAGAAGTATCCCAAACAATAGTGCACCAACCACCAAAATGAGATCACCAAACCTAGAGCAGGTGAGCATCAAAATTAGTTTCCAACATATATCAAAACATGTTTACAGAATTTAGAATTACAGAGTAAAACGAAACTTAGGAGGTGCAGAACCACGAATCAGTGATCTTAATAATTTCTAAAATCTCAACGTTAACCACCATAACCATTTAATAATTTTGCAACTTAAACTAAGGTCAGTCATCTCACATGCACAATACACTGCCTACTTGGACAAGAACAGAACTTAGGAAACAGTCATGCTGAATTATCAGTAATACCGAATTACAACTTTAGAATATAATCAAAACCATGGTTTAGGCAATATCTATAAATATTTTCAGGCTAGGACGACCATGGAAAAACTCTGTCGAAGACCTCTACGTATTGCAAGATGGTGGGGACCGGATAGGCTTGTCATCAACAACAGGTATATCCACCGGGATCAAGCCAAGAATAGATTACAGTTTCAGTTTAACGGTATTACCAAATCACCTTAGACTCCATGAAAAAACGGGACAGAATGACGGTAAAGAAGAACCTCAGGAGAACAGAAAAATCTGAAGTCACAAAACCTCCCAGCTTCATATAATTACAACAGTTACCCTCCACAGAGAATATATGATTAAATTTAAAGACAAAGGGCTTAACAAACCCTCAAACCAGATAACCGAGAGAGTTACGATTAATGTCACATGCAGCATAATCTACCGGTTGCCTATAAAGGCCTCGGTAGTAATCTGGTCTACAGAAAAGTGATATCAACAACCCTGTCCCTTCACAGCGAACAGGTCCCTTCTCCTATATCTTCAGGAGACCAGGTAAATAAAATAAAAAGATAATGATGCAATATGATAGAAAGCTCAGACGACAGCGAAAAGGAAGAAACACAACCAGCAGTCCCATAATCCATCAGCTGGGCGACTTCAATACCGCCTAGGGAACACATGTTAATCCCACACTTAACTAGTGATCCACAGGACGGTAAGATGACTAGTCAACCGTGTCAAGTGACACAAAATCCACTGAGTAGAAAGACACCGTAGATTGGCAGATAAAAATTAGATTAACTTTACGGAGCTTTAAATTAAGTACAAGAAGACAGCAGCTCAGCAGGATATGTAAGACATGAAAAGATGAAGAAAAGAAGACAAGACATTCACAACCAACAAGTTGCAACAAGCTAGCATCATTCCAAAAGAGTTGCAAAATCATGCAAGAGTTTATTCACCAAATTTACGGGAATACGCAGATAATTTAAATACAACACGTTTCTACACCAAAATACCACCAATACATTATTATCACAATACAACACCATAAAGAACACCCAGAGACAATTGTCAGCCCAAAGGGGTAAAGGTATAACAACTTCAACAGCATACTCCGTAGTAAAAAGATAATACCCAATAATCAAACTCACCGTACCATACAGCATTCCCCACAACTACAGGACCAAATCCAACCTTCTACGTTAAAAGAAGAACTCCGCTCCTCAGGATTAAGGACGTTATCGCATAACACAACAAAACAACAATGAAGGGAAAAGATAACACTCAGCTCTCACGAAAGGCAACTACAACTCAAATGTAACAACGCGCTAGAACAATAGGTAGTTTCAGAAACAATTAACCAGGCAAATAAGAATTTAAGTAGAGCACGGAACTACTTAGATACAGAGTCAACAGTCACAACAGAGTATCACGTTAACCACAACCACGTTAAGTGAATAACCAGGGTTACAGATGAATAGACGTAACTTCAACTGTACAAATTACAGATGTGGTAGCAATTATAATAGGGGTATACAGAAGATGCAGAAGGTATGACAGGTAAATAAATATTAATAAGATGAGGGTACAAATAAGGTTCAGCCGTGATAAGCACACATAACTGGGAACCAGAAAGGGAAACACAGTAAAGATCCAAAATCCATGCACGAGGCAAACAGGTTACTCTTCCAAACACCCAATCAATAGTACATCACAATTATGACCATTTCTCCCAACGAAGGTGACACAGAACTAGGTATGTAAGTAGATAGAATTCCCACAACCTTTCACGATAAACAGTTAATGGCATACACTCAGAAATTATCAACCATATTCACACCACGTCCACACATTAATAGACATACCGAAAATAGACGATTTTAGAATATCTTACTACACGCTGAGCTTACATACAATACCAAGAACAAACACAACAGTTACTACAAATGAAAGAATCAAAATGTTACTCCCGGGGCAAAAATATTGCATGACATTTTAGATCTAGTTTCAACAGTAGTTCAATTACTACCAAAGTAGTAATCACTATTACCTGGTTAAACAAGACTCTTTACCAAACGGATGCTAATTATTCAGATCACTGAAACGTAGTCTGCACAATTGGTTCTCAAGTAGAACCAGGAAACATTATGTGGGTACATTTACTTAATAGCGGCAACGGTACACTGGACATTAACCCGGCTTTACCTGAGAGAGGTGAATCCGTCGGATTCGCTTGGAAACAGGGTCACTCACCAACATAGACACTGGTAAAAAGACCTGTAAGATAGTATAAGGCCCTTGATATCTGGGAGCAAATTTAGCTGAAAACTTGTTAACAGCCTTACTAATGGGTTAACATTTGATGAAAACTTGAACACCAACCTTTAACTTCGTAGGTTTCCTGCCCTTGTTGTATCTTTTCTCTACCTTCTTATATGACACGGACATTTTTTTCTAGCTTCATTCCATATTGTCTGAACGTCATTAGGGCTTGACAGGTCAGGTAGAAGATCTTCTACCGGAAGAAGATTGGTGTGTAGGAAAGCACGAGAGACAAAGGAGTTTTCCCATGTAATTTAAGACAGGCGGAATTGAAATCGTAAGCCAACCAGTGTAAGCAAGTATCGCGCTTAGTCTGATTATCATGACGGTAGGTGAACAAGACAGATTTCAGGTTCCTATTTATTCTCTCAGCATAAGATGAGTTGGGGTAGTACGGAGTAGTAGTAATATGGGAAATGCACAAGTCAAACAAGTACCTTTTAAATGAATGATTAGTGAAGGCACTGGCATTGTCCGAAACCAAGAAATTGGGAGGACCAAAGGATGCAAAAATAACATTCAGACAATTGATAGATGTCCGGGAATTAGTTGATCTAGTTGGCATAATCCAAGAAAACCGAGAGAACACATCAACGCACATAAAAATGTGAGTGTTTCCCAAGGAAGATCGAGGAAACGGACCTACGAAATCTACAAATACTCTGTCCATGAGGCGAGACGCTTGAGAAGAAGATAGCAAACCAACCTTGGAATTCATTCAAGGTTTGCTAATAGCACCAGAATTACATGCCCTGACCATGTTTCTAATATCCTGAACCATTCTTTTCCAAATAAAGAATTTCCTAATTCTTTGTCTGGTTTTAAAGATGCCTATATGACCAGCTAAGTGAGAAGAGTGATAATATATCAATATCATTGGTACCAGAACTTTATAAGCGACAATTTTGTGGTTGCGGTCATCACGACCTTTACAACAAAGGACTCCTTTAGACAATGAATAAGGTTTTACCAAATTTCCAGCTGTAATTTTATCAATGATTTCATTCAATTCAGGACAGCTTCTTGATGTTCAACAAATTCATGATATAGCAAGGGGAGAACAGAAAGAAAAGAATAGCGTTAACTTGAAACATGTTAATTACTTCAGGATTTCGCGAATTAGATTTCTCTCAACTGTCTCATGACCATCAAACGTCCGACTTAGGCTGTCGGCGGTGACATTCTCAGTTGCGCTGATGTGTTTAACATTGGAACTTAAAGCAGAGATACGAAGAGCTCATCTGGTAATTCTACCCGTTCTTTTTGGGCGACTCAGTACCCACGACCGAGCCTGGTTATCTGTCTCAAGATCAAAGTTAACATGTTCAATGAACGACCTAAACTTTTCAAGGGCAAACAGCGAGGCATTCTAACTCATAAATAGAGTATCTGCTCTCTAGGTCTGTGAGGATCCTAGATACATAGGCTACAGGTCTGCGTCCATCCTCATATTCTTGAAGCAGTACGCCGGCTATAGCCTTTCCAGAAGCATCTGTCTGAACTATGAAACGCCTAGTAAAATCAGGTATGGCCAAAACAGGAGCATTCGAAAGGGCATGTTTCAGTTTCTCAAAAACTTCCTGTTGGGAAGGACCCCAGAAGAACCTCACATCCTTGCGCCTCAAATAATTAAGAGCAGCTGCTACCTGAGCAAAATTTGGGATAAATTTACGGAAAAAAGTTGACCATTCAAAAAAAGGACAATGCCTTTGACATCTTTAGGGAGCTGAAATTCTCGAATTTCCAGGGTCCTAGATTGGTCAATGGAGACTCCATTTCAAATCAAATCAAATCAAAATCTCTTTATTTGCAAATGAGGTGTCTACCTCGGTGGCAAATGGTACACTAAAATACATTATTGTCAAGCACTAAATTTTAAATTAACAAGAGACGAAGAAAATTTTCCTAGAATACAATATTATACAATTTACGCTAATAAATTGTTCTATTAAACACACACATCATCCTTAATAAATTTATATTGTTTACAAAATTCTACTTATAATATCTTACAAACATAGTCAACTCATATACAGTATGTGAAATTACTTCTAATAATAATATACAACTGGTATAAGATTAAAATTAACATTGAATTTATATACATATTTATATTTTACCCATTTTGGAACCTAAGTATCATAACGACCTGCTGCGTCTTAACCAGAGCCCCTTTTGCCACCACTTTTCAGAGTTCCTGAAGGGCCTTCACAGCTACCGTAGCGGTCCCAGGGCCCTCGAAGTCCCCACTGTACTTCACCCCTACAGGCAGTCCCCTACTTGGGCTGTCTAAACTCCATAGACCAGGGGATGGAATTAATTTAATCACACACATTTTTATTTACAATATCCTGCACTGGTCGAGTGCCCTCTAACATTTCATTTATTTTCTCTGTTGTTGTTTATTCTCTTCTTGAATATCTGTACAGATTTTGGAAGGATCAAACACTACCCCTGGTAAACTGTTCCACTCCTTCACGCCCTTCCCAATGAATGAAAATTTACCCCAATCGCTTCTGCTGAAATTCCTTCTAATTTTGTACTTGTGGTCAGTTCTACCAATATAATTATTTTCCAACTGAAACCCCTCACGGATATCTCTCCATGCTTCTTCTCCTGTATAGGCTCTATATAATCCTATAAGTCTAGTTTTCTCCCTTCTCTTACTTAAAGTTTCCCAATCAAGTTCCTTTAACATTTCTGATACACTACTCTTTCTCCTGAAATCCCCTGTTACAAACCTTGCTGCTTTCCTCTGCACACCATCTAGTTCTTTTATTAGGTATTCTTGGTGAGGATCCCAAACACTGTTTGCATATTCCAATAATGGACGAACCATACTTAAGTAACTTTTTTCTTTTAATTCTTTGTTGCATCCTTCAAGTAGCCTCATTATGACATGTAACGATCTGTATGCTTTCCCAACAATGTCATCAACATGACCCTTCCAGTGCAAATTACTTTCAAATCTCACACCTAAGTATTTGCACTTGCCATCTTTAGGGATAACAACCTCATCCAAAATAAATTCAAATTCAGTTTTAAAGCTCCTGTTTGTAAATGTTGTAACAGTTGATTTGCCTCCATTAATCTTCATATTATTTTCTTCAACCCATTCTTGGATACTCTCAAGGTCCCTTTGTAATTCTGAGCAATCCTCAATGTTATTTATTTCCCTATAAACAATTATGTCATCTGCATACAATCTTATTTTCGATGTTATATTGTTCCCTAAATCATTTGCGTATATTAAGAAAAGTAACGGACCGATTATACTACTCTGTTCAATTCCCTTCCAAACTTTCTCTTCCTGTGATATATTATTTCCTACTTTGACTTTCTGAACCCTTGAATTTAGAAATGTTCTTATCCAACGTATAACCCTTACGTCCAATCCTATTCCCTCCAATTTCTTTAATAATATTCCATGTTCCACTCTATCAAAGGCTTTGGAAAGATCTATGGCTATGCAATCTAACTGGCCTCCTGAATCCAACTGATCTGATATGTCCTGCTGAAATCCCACCAGTTGTGCCTCGCAAGAAAATTTCTTTCTAAATCCATACTGGCTCCTCATGAACCAATTTTTATCATCACATATCCCTCTGATGTACTTTGCTACTAAACTCTCCAGTATTTTACAAACTATACTGGTCAGGCTGATTGGTCTGTAGTTCTCTGGTTTCCTTTTATCACCCTTTCCTTTATAAATTGGTATTATTACAGATTCCTTCCATTACTTTGGTATTACACTATTATTTATGACGTAGTCAAAGATAAATTTTAAATAAGGCACTATATACCACCCCATTGTCTTTAATACCTCCCCAGTAATTTGATCACTTCCTGCTGCTTTTCCTTGCTGAAGCATTTGACGACACAACATGCCCAAAAAAGGATGTACTGGGTTGAGCACAGGCAACCTTTGGTAGCTTAACAGTAAGACCAGCATTTCTCAGGCGCTCAAGAATTTCCCGGACATGTTTCACATGTTCCTTAAAGGTTTTCGAAAAACTTACCAGGTCATCAAGATAATTAAAAACGAATTTAAATTTAACATCTGAGAGTATACAATCTAGTAGACGAGTTAACACAGCTGCACCGCAACTCAAATCGAAAAGTAACCTGACGAATTCATACAGATTCCAATCGGTAATGAAACCTGTAAGCGGTATGGACGGCTTAGATAGAGATACTTGATAATAATCCTGGTTAAGGTCCAGTACCGTAAAAATTTAGCTACAGAAAACCTCCCAAAACAAGTATGCAAATCAACAATGGTATAGACTGCAGGACCACATTACGGTTCAGAGATCGATAGTCTATTACAGCCCTAAAGCCACCAGAGGGCTTAGGTACTAAAACAACGGAGAATAATAAGGCCAGGTAGAGGGCCGGATGACACCCTCTTTGAGCATTTGATCAATAATCGTTTTCAGTTCAGCGGAGGTGAGAGTCGATAAGGAGGAGATCTGACAGGCTGGTTATCAGTCAACTCAATGTCATACGCCAGGGCATCTGTCACAAGTAATCTGCTGGTAAACACCTTGGGAAATTCTTGACAAAGAGCACGAATTTGCTCGGTCTTTTCCTCCCTCAAATGGCCAAGATTTAGTTGATTGATATCACTACATTCATACATACAACCTCATCCAAAATAAATTCAAATTCAGTTTTAAAGCTCCTGTTTGTAAATGTTGTAACAGTTGATTTGCCTCCATTAATCTTCATATTATTTTCTTCAACCCATTCTTGGATACTCTCAAGGTCCCTTTGTAATTCTCAGCAATCCTCAATGTTATGGAGTAGGATTAGCAACACCAGAAACATTAACAGCCTTCAAAGGGGCAACAATTAGATTAAATTTATAATTAGGGGAAAATTTAAAGAAATATTTTCTATCTTGTAGATCTAGTACTGGACCCCACACTAGACAGAAAGTAAGTTCCAAGAATCATGCTACATGAATGATTAGACGAAACAAGACACCTTATTTTCCAGGTAAAATTATCAATCCTAAATTTAACTTTAATAGATCCTAAAATTTCCATTTTCTTTCCATCACCAGTAACACATTCAACATTAATATTCTGTAGATCAAGTAGTTTTCAAGGTGACTTCATTTGGCAGTACCAACCAGAATCGATAACGTTTACAACACTACCCGAATCAATTAAGGCAATTAAGGATTCATTATTGACCTCGACAGGGACAAAGGTTTCCTCGGACATAATATTAGCCGAGATCCTGTCACATCCTTGAGGACATACAATAGTGTCACAATTACCAAAACTTTTAACATTATGTTTTTTACCATTACTAACATTTTTCATTGGTCATTGACCATGATTCCGAAAAGACGACGGGCAGTTATTTTTGAGTGTTGTTTAGAACCACATAGATAACAGTAAATTCCAGAACTTCGCTTCAGCGAAGGACAAGTACTTCTTAGGTGATACTTACTACCACAATTGAAGCATTTTTTATATTCAGATTATTTTAGGTGGAACAGAATTTACTAGATTACCAGGTGGGGGATGTTGAATTTGTCTGGACGCATCGCCATGTTTGACGTCTTCCGCAAAAGAACATGCAGCTTCAAGATCCGAAAAGTTAGTTGGGCATTTTGTTAACGACAGGTAAGATTGGTATGCGGGTGATATACCTTTGATAAACCTAGCCACCATCTCTTCTTCCAGTACAGCTATTATAAATACTTTACAGTAGAATTTTAAATCAAGGATATGTGTCAGCAAATTTTCATACAAGAGCTGTACCCTAAAACAATGGTGAGGGATCAAACTCTGAAGAGCCAACGAGGGGATGAATTTTGTAAGGACCAATTCATGGAAATCACTTATTTTTAAATTCCTATAAATAGCTTCAGACATTTCTCGTTTTAAAATACCCTCGCAATGGGGAAGTAATGACCTGAACATTCCCACATCATCCACTGAATATACACTCCCTTATTCTGTTCTTTCAACAAGAAACCGCAAAAAGCGAATACACTCATCAATGGAATTAACGCAAAATTTCTAACTCCATGGAACAAATCTCTCAGAGAATTATGAGGAGGGGTGACAATTAGGCGTGACAATAAATTATCCAAAAAGGGGGAGTTACACAGCATGCACTATGGTTGCAATTAACAGAGTCAACATGTTTAGAGTCATTATCAGAATTCGGCCTAGAATAACCTTCATTACTTATAATGGACAAACTCTCCATTTCCCTACTGACTAGTCATAATTTCTAGGTCGGTGGAGATACTCGTGGACAGAAATAAAAGTCTAACACATTCGGACACATTTTCGGCATTAGGTTTGATACTTAGCAAATCATTTACTCTATTAGTGAAGTCGCGTGTTCTAGCTCTGTGTCGATTGATTTGTGGCTTAGTAGGAGTTTTCTGGGCAAACTCATTTTTAATTGTTACTATTTATTTTAATGCCGTTTCAATGTCTAGGAAAGACTCACTCACCTTCTCTGGAGTAAGAGAGAATAAATTGAAGGGTACTTGCATACAGTTTGACAACAAGGAGACGCACTCCACATGTGTATGTCCAGGGACCTGTCATCGAATCAATAGTTCGTAAATTAACTCCCCTTTTCGCAGCTGGTTGGTGAATAACACTGGACGGGCCATAGATGAAATAGATATGCAACAGAAAAGTAAGAGGTAATTAGAACAAGAAATTGCACCTCTTTTCACAAAGTTATTCCCCTCCCTCGTTGAAAAATGCAGAGACATAAACAGGTTTTGAGGGAATGCTTCCAGCTGTACGGAGGTTGAAAATTGCAGTCAATAAGCCGAATACTTTTCACGTTACGAAATTTCCAAGTTCATTTGAAATGAAGCTCAGTTCAAATTGGTATTCGTAGGACGGAATAATATCTGCTAATTTAATTAAGATTTCGAGACGAGGCAATCAGTTCCAGGTGAAAAAGAAAATTATAATATCATGTAAAACACAACTTACATGTTGTCCTTGAGTGGAAACTAACGCATGGCGTCAGCCGGGATCTTATACTCACAACAGTTAAAAAAAATAGAATTAGTAAATAAGTTGCAGACGTCCACTCCCAGAAGAATATAAATAAACTTTGAGGGCATCAGCCCCACATACTTTACGAATTACCCAGGCATGCTGAGGTATTTTGATGCTCTAGAAATGAGCCACCGTAAGACACATCCAACATCTATGATGGACGACAATGCACTGGATTCACGCCAACAAGCTACGCGAAGCAGAACCTAGCTGGGTAGCGAACGAGCTACGGGAAGGAGACTCGCTCTGCAGCTGGTCCAACACTGGACCAGAAAATAGCAGAAATAGGAGCAGAATACATCGTATATGAACGATGGTCTGCCTGCTGTCATTTCTTGATGGATACAGTACTTCTGCATCCATCTCTTGGCACAGGCCAGAGCAAAGTGTAGCTTCCACTGAAGTCCCAGTCTCATCTATGGCTGTGACAATACGGAAGCTGTTGGGGTATGGGTGGTGCTGATTAAAGACTTTCAGAGCACAACCAGTGTGTCTGAGTGTCATGAAAGGTGTTGCTCATAGGGTTAGTTGTGCTACAATAGCACTGTCTAGCCCAGTGAGGAAAGCAATGGCAAACTACCTCACTCCTCATCTTGCCTAGTACGCCTCATTTGGTACTGCCATTGATTTTTGTGGTTTCCCTATAACTGCATAGCCTTTGGTGATGCTATTTGAGGATCCAACCAGCCTCTGGGCTGATGACCTAACAGCCAGACAGATGAACGATGGAATACAACCCCGCGGGCGGAGAAGATGTAATTAAATTTAGCGACATATGTTGCACAGGAAATAAAATTCAAAGCCAGTTGGAATAAAATTCCAAAGCGATACAAATTTCAATGGCGAGTCACCCAGGCCTAAAATGTTGAGGAGAAAGGCCTCAGTTTACGTTATGATGAAGCTGAGTTATCTTACACAATCAAACCGAATAGTTTAGTTAATGGAGGAATGCGTCCTCAATGAAAGGTGTGGAGTCTATTCTATTTAAGGCAAGTTTATGGTAAGACAGAGGCAACATGTAAATATTGTAAAACTAAATATCACACCGCCCTAGCGTCACGATTAAAATAACGTATTATCGAATGTGATCTTTGCCCTCAGTTTGTCAAACAGATAGCTTAGGTTGGTGCATCCCAAGTAAAAAGGAAAAGAAAACAATTATATCAGAAAATAATGGGCCGCAGAATACTGAAGTTTCAAGGACAGTGTCTTCATCTACGCTTCTTGTTCTTCTGTCAGTGAACAACTTACGATAGATTTACCACAACCCTGCTCATCAGGACATGAGAATATCCAACAAGCAACTGATTGACAAAGCTGTTACTAGGGCTATATATATGCTTCAGCTGCAACACTATCTATGCTGAATTTAAAATGTTTGCGAGGAATATATCAGAAAATACGGCCTGGCTATTAGCATCCTAGTCACCTGCTTAACACTTCTTTGCTTTTATGCCGAATATCATCTTCTGAAGGCATCTGTCACAAAGAAATTGGATTGTTCAACTGCTCTTACATTGATTTCGGATTGATTGACTGATGCATCAGAGAATAACGTCGTGAACTTTATCGTGACAAGACCTCCGCCGATATTTTATAAAAGTAAAAGACCTGGTGAGGAAATATGAACTGCACAGTGCATTGCTTCAAAACGAATTGAAGTTATTAGTGAAATAGGTGCGGAGAGTTCTTAGCAGTGGTCACGGATAATGCGCGAAATATGTGTGCTGCATTGAATACAGTAGAGGGGCAATATACACACGTATCCTAAATAGGCTGTGCAGCACATATATTTAATCTACTAATGAAGGACATAATACCGAGAAAAGTGCAAGTGTGCTTCAATATAGCGAAGAAAACATTAAAAATATTTAAGGATCACCATGTTGCCCTTGCTTTATTGAAAACCAAGAGAAAAGAGAAATACGCTCACACCCCTGTGACACTAAAGCTTCTATCAGCAACCCGCTGGGCAGGTACTGTGATTTCTTTGGACATTTTACTTAGGAATAATGGGGCTGTTTTAGAAATTATTGTATACCCAACTGTGCAGTGTGACAGAACATTTAAAGCTTCTGTGTTATCAGATCAAATATGGCAGCAATTTGAAAAGGCATGGCGTCTCTTGCGACCAATTTCAGAAACCATACGCAAGGCTGAGGCGATAATGCTGTACTTTCGGATGTACATGAATTATGTGATTTGATTTCTAGGAAAATAGACGCGGTACTCGTAGAATGTAATACATTTTCTCCAGTAGACAAATCTTCCATTAAAGATCTTCTGAAACTGAGGCAAAAGTCTGCAGGTAAAGCTATTCATGCTGCGACAAATATGTTGGATCCCGGTTTTAAGAGGGAAACTCTCAGCCAGGAGGAAACACAGGTTCTATACGTCATCGCCACGATGAGTGGAGTACTGGGATATGGCAAAGGCGTTATTATTGGAAATGTGACCTCATTTCGGGCCGCCGAATGCTCTTTCCAACAGAATGCTTTAGGACTGCAGCAAAACACATATCTCCTTCTGTATGGTGGAAAGGCTGATGTGTACTAAACAACCCCTACGTTCACTTGCTTCTAGAATTTTGAATGTGCCACCTTCCTCGGCAGCAAGTGAGCGTAATTGGTCAGGTCACGGGCGAATTCGAACTCCACTACGAAACAGATTGCCTCAACGTACAACTGTAAAGCTGGTTTATATAAAGTGGAACGTCAGGTACGTGAGTGACACACAAGTCATCGAAACATTCCAGTCAAACCACACGGTTTTGTGCTTTTTTAATGGAAATTATTTCTTTATACTTTGCTGTCATTTACAGAAGCCTATATGAGGTAAACGTTTCACAATTTTGTCTTATAATGAAACTTCTGTTCCTAATATTTCAAGTATGGTTTACACACAGTTTTGAGTTACGTATCCAATAATGATATATTTCTATATTTTGGACTGTGGAATATATTTAAGAAATACAACACCCATTGTAACAGTTTTAGATGTTACTGTTCTTTACGAGCATTGAAATTGCCAATATAACCAATTACACCAATTGTACTTGGTATAAACGGTTTAAAACGGAAGTTGTCCTATTTTACCAAATATACCTAAGTAATTTTAAACATCGTAGCAACTTTATTTCCCGACTAAGTTCTACTACGTGATACTGTGAGAGATTTAATAGATATATTTAGTACCTGCTGTACCACATCCGATGCTCCTGAGAGTGGTAGGCAACTAGTTATTTTGGGCATTTCTGGCAGGCTCCTTAAACGTCCGTCTTAATCCATGCGGAAATTGGCACAGCAGACTAGCGTATCTATCTTCACAGCGCGTATAGCAGCAAGAAGGAAGCTAAACCTTTATGCATATACATTTTCTGTCGTTCAGGATTTGACTTTGGCGGACGCAGAGAAAATGATCTTTTATTGCGAATGGTTTGAGCAGTTTGTTAAACTCCGTAGAAAGGAAGTGTCAGATATAAAAAATATTACGATGAAACTTGGTTTCATTTACTGGTTCCATAAACAGTCAAAAGACCCGACTCTTTACATCTGAAAATACAAATAAAATTCGTGAAATACAATTTCATTCTTAAAGGATTAGCATGTGGATTGCATCTCACGTTCACGAGTTATTGTGCCGATATTTTTTTAACAGCACGATAGATTCAGTAGTTTACTCTAATGAAATCGTGCACACGTTCATTGCGGAACTCAATGAAAGAGAAATCATGGGCTGATTCTTCCAGCCACAGCTCATATCTCTAAACACTCCATGCTAGTTTTAAGTGATATATTTGGAAAAGGAATAATTTCTTGAGGGTACTGGCCACCACGTAGTCAATATCACCTCTGACTCTTTTTCTTCATGGATGCTGCCAAGTCTTCAGTTTACCAGTCTACTCCCACAACAGTAGGTGAACTAAAAGTAACCATAGCAAATTTTGTGAACCCCGCGCGTAGTGAAACATCAGTAAAAATCTTTAATAATAAGTGCAAACGCGTTGCGCTATGATTGGAACTTCGTGGTAAAACTTTTCAACATCTGCTCTGAGCCTGGGTAGGGTTACAATTCACTTCTTATCAAGTTACTTTGTTGTTGGCTTTGTCAGCAGTCTACCTTCATGTAATACAGAATCGTTTTGCTTTTAATATATGTATTCAGTGTGTTGCGAAATCTCTCGAACTGTTCACAAGCATCTGACCCTGAGCAGACATTGCTGCCACCCGAATTGTGCACTCGGATACGCCGCAGCTGCACTGCGTACTGCGGAGAGTCATTTAAAACGCACTGTAGTAGCATGGTATGCAAATTAGCATTTCATAGAAGCCCCAAAATGACGGTAAGGCATACAAATGCCATAATTGAATACAAGTTATTAGATATTAAATGTTAGGAAGTTAATCATTTCTGGTACATTGCGAGTGTATTATCGCATTACGGAAGTATAGTAGAAGGTGAAAATTAAGGTATATCAATAAATTTTGATCGACGGATTGTGCAAATACGAAGTGAATTCACAGTCCAAATCACATGTACACTACATCGCTCTAATTTATACCGATTTTCTTCTAGTGGAGCGAATGCCGGGTTCTTTTCAGATATTTTCATCACATTATACACTCATGTCCATACAAACCAGAAAACCTTGAAAGACTAGAGATAGGAAGTTCATATTCACAGGACATATGCATTAGTATGTTCTAAAGAAATGATTAGCGTTTGAACCATATCGGCCCTCAGGTTCAAGGTCCACATCGATATCTCGGCTCACCACCACCACCACAACCACCAACTGGTTAAATGTGCCTGAGGCTCTCGTTGTCGCTATAAACCGAACGTGATGGATCAGTGTGACTTGAGCAGACGTGCAGGATGCCTCGCACACGTATGCGACAACCGTGCCATTAAAAGAGTGAGTTTGAATGAGGGAGCTCCGAGAAGATAGAGACCTCATCCGAATGGCATTGCAGCACAGACCTGCGTTTTTCTCAGCTTTGCCGCAACAGTGGAACAGTGTAACACATCGTATACTATCAGGAGTGACAGTCCGTCGCCGTTTATTACGGCCCGGTTACCGGCACGTCGTCCACTTCTCACCTAACTTTGACTAATGTGCATAAACATGCTAGACAGCAATAGTGTACGGAACTACGTCTCTGGGGACAGGAATGGTAGCAGATAGTGTTTTCGGACGAATCCTGGTTCTTTTTGTTTGTTTGAAAATGATGGCTGCATTTTGGTTCGCCACAGACACGGGGTGAGGTACCACATTGACTGCATTCGCACATGACATACAGAGCCAACTCAAGGCCTTATGGTGTGGGGTGTTATTGGGTACAATCACAACTCACAGTTGGTGCATGTGCAGGGCACTCTGACCAGTTTGACGTACGTGATTGATATCCTGTGACCTGTAGCCATACCCTTTCTGCACGACACCCAGACGCCCATATTTCAGCAGGACAATGCGCGACCGCATGTTGTTGCACGAACACGTGCCTTTTTGTTGTCACAGGATGTCAGACTGTTGCCCTGGCCTACCCGATCACCGGACTTGTTGCCAATCGAAAATGTGTGGGATTTGGTGAAACGACGGGTGGGGCGCTGTGACCCAGTGCCAACCACCAAAGATGAACTGCCGAACGAGGTTAATGCACCATGGATGGCTATACCCCAGGACGCTATTCGCACCTTATACGCGTCGATGGCATCACGCATGGAGCAAGTTATTAGTGCCCATGGAGGACCCAGTGCCTACTAGGCAACAGGAAACATGCTGGATTGAAATGCTAATCGTTTCTGAAGAACATACTAGTGAATATGTCCTGGAAATATGAATTTCCTATCTCTAGTCTTTCAAGGTGTTCTGTTTTATTATTAACTCGATCTTATATGATTAATATGAAAGTAACCGAGAATAACAATGGAGGGACGTCATTCATACATTTTATTTTAATTCAGTGGTAAAAGATAAAAATGCGAGGGCCTCTACTGAGTAATCTTCATGAAGTTCCATATGAAGTTCCACCCTAAACCACTTAACAACATGATTATGGACACAGGTTACTCTTCTGTTTCATTAGGAAGGTACGAAGAAGAATGCTTTTGATATTCAGTCCCAACTGCCTTCAACATAGCAGGGGTTGTATATAGTGAACATTTTTTTGCTAGTTTTACGTCGCACGGACACAGATAGGTTTTATGGCGACGATGGGACAGGAAAGGGCTAGGAGTGGGAAGGAAGCGGCCGTGGCCTTAATTAAGGTACAGCCCCAGCATTTTCCTGGTGTGAAAATGGGAAACCACGGAAAAATATTTTCTGGGCTGCCGACAGTGGGGTTCGAACCTACTATCTCCCGAATACTGGATACTGGCCGCACTTAAGCGACTGCAGTTATCGAGCTCGGTATTGAAACGGTAACGCCCTACGAGCATTCACGTTTCATTCTTTTATTAAGTGGAGCTCGCTAATACCCGACCGTAAGCTTGCGCCGAGCGCACAGGCATAGTGGAAACTGCGAGCAAGTTCGCGACGTTCCAGAACACCGGCCAAGGACAAGCGACGTCACGCAGAAGGTTCCTTCGTGTTCCATTGCTGCATGAACGAAATATAAGCGAGTCGCCAGCCTGGGGTAAGGCAGAATGTAAGCAGAGAGCCTGCAGTAAAGCAGAGGGAGTGCGCGGTATGCGACGGCAGTGTGCTGAAGGCAGAGAGTGGAGTGAGTCGGCAGTAAGCCGTGAATCAGCGAGTGTGTGCAAGTAAGCCGTCGCGGCATAATTCGTCTCTCGGTCCGGCTGTATATTTGAATTCGTTTAAAGACTGTGTTCTTGCATTAATTGTGTCAGCTTTGAATTCGTTTAAAGACTGTGTTCTCGCCAGCTTGAATTCGTTTAAAGACTGTGTTCTCACATAAACGGTGTCAGCTTTGAATTCGTTTAAAAACTGTGTTCTCGCATTAATTGTGTCAGCTTTATTTCATTTAAAGACTGTGTTCTTGCATTAACTGTGCCAGCATTGATTTCGTTCAAAGACTGTGTGAAAGCAGCGGTAGTATTTCTAGCCAGCCTCAATTTCATTTAAAGACTATGTCTATCCGTTGAACTGTGTTGCATTATGATCTTAAGTGCCAGTGTTAATCTGAAAATCACGACGCACGGGAATTTGGACTGTCATTTATTTCAACAAATGTATTATGCTGGTGGAGTACAGTGCAGAGACTGTACTCGATAAATGTAATTTTCTTTATGAAGTGCTTGATCACCGCACCTCGGAAGGTTCTAGATTGTTTCATTTGCGTATTATTCCAAATACGAACTGTGACTCTAACTTTATCCTTGCAACTGTGGGCGTGCTTCGCCATGACGTCAAATGTGGAAGCTCCACATTTCCCCGTTCCTGCCTCTAGTTCGAGTCATCAACACTAATACAAACACCAACGACGGAAGACAACGCCGACGCCGACCGCAAGACGACGCAGCCGCCGCGGGACAACGTCCTCTTCACGCCCTCAGGGACAAATCTACAATTCAGCTATAAAAGGTGACATAATTATTTGCCTATTTATCGAATAAACTGAAAGATCCACTTAATCATGAATTTTTCTTTCACTACCCTTCTCTCTTACTCTCTTAGCATGGGCCGTACACGCCTTGTCGTTCCTCATGCTCTCCGATAAACTGAAGTACGGGCGTTACTGTTACAGAGAGAAGGTAGTGAATAGTGGCACCCGTGACGTTGGGGCCAGATTAAAGAGAGTAAAGTGATAAAAATTAACTTTGAAATCAGTGATATCTTAACTTACCAATTCAAATAAAAGTGCATAGTACGTACGTTAATTCCAGTTCAGTGAACGTGTTAAAATTTTACGAAGTTCAATTCAATGACTTTGATGAAATTTTAAACTTTTGGCACAGAACTCTGATCAAGTTTATGGCACAAGTGATTATTTTTTTTTCTCTTTTGCTATGTAAAACATTTCAGGCATAATGTTCATGCACAGGCTTATATATTTATGTTGGTGAAATTTTGAACTTTACCATTGGACAATAATGGTGATATTTGATTTTATGTACAAGTGTTTGATATTTTGTGTTGGTGAAATTTTGAACTTTACCGTTGGACAATAATGGTGATTTTACGTATGAGGTGAATGATTGTATTTTCTGCATTTTGTGAAAATAACTACATTAATATGGAAAATATACTAGCTGCCATTGAGGCTTTAAAAATCAGTCTAAATGACAGGATTACGGAAAGTAACACTAATCTCGGGCGTAGGATTGCTGAATCTAATAATACTTTAGGAGCTCAACTTAAAGAATCTAACGCGGCCTTGGAAAGTCGTATGGAAGCCACTAAGGCTAGTATAGGTCAACTTAGGGAGGCTAATGATGCCAACATTGTAAAATTGACAGAATCTGTTGATCAAAAATTTGCAGAAGTTAATAATAATTTGGAACGTAGGCTCAATAGTGCAGGTGCCGAAATTGAAAAAAGATTTAAAGAATCTAACAAAAGAATGGATTCTAAGTTTACGGAAATAAATGAAAGATTAACACGTGACTTAGAAACCATTAAGCAAGATATAAAATCACAAGTGGCGGAGGACTTAAAACTTGCTTTCCCGTCTTCTTCTCAGGAAGTCCTTAAGGAAGTAGAAAGCTTAAAGGAAGAATTTCAAGAGTCCCATGCTCAATTATCTCTTGCGCAAACTAAAATCGCGTCTATTCAAGACAAACTTCATGAATCTGTTAAAAATAATTTCATGAAGTTGGGAAACGAAATTACTCTTCTGAAAAGTCAGCAAGAGGAGGCCGATAAACGTGTCAAGACTCAGTTAGATAATGCTCACACGCAGATTACTCGTATCTGTCGCGACGTAGCAGAAGTCAAGACCGACATAGAAAAGGAGGTCAAGGAAATTGAGAATTCTGTACAGGGGAAAATTAAAACCGTAAAACTTGAACTCCAAGGGGGTATAGAAGCTCTCAACAGCAAAGTATCTCAAATCGAACAGGATGTTTCATTATCTAACCTTCACAACACTAGTGGAGAATCCATGAATGTTTCCACAATTTTTAAAATAACTGAGGAAAAACCAGCCAAATTTTCGGGGAAAGAGGAGTATACTGCTAAGGAGTTTCTCCTCAACCTCGAAGAATTCTTTCAAGAAAATCACGTTAAGACCGACCGTCGTTTACGAATAGCATCTCGATTGTTAGAAGGCAAGGCGTTAATGTGGTTTACCGCTTTTAAATTCAGTATTAACACTTACGAAGAATTTAAGGAGGCCTTACTTAGACGATTTTGGAGTGCTGAGGCTCAGCACCTGATAAAACTTCAATTATACTCTAGAAAGTATAACACGTCCGTCAATTCCTCGCGATATTCGGATTATCTTATATCTCAGCTTAAAAAGATGCAGTTTTTCGATCCTCCTTTACCGGAGCAAGAACTTATTCAGGTCATAACGCTGCAATTTCCACCAAATGTTCAGGAAATATTGGTGGCAGCAAACGTCCAGGACTTGGAGCAGCTCGATGATGTCCTGAGGAAACTCGATACTGCGCACACTCAGAGCGCAGCAAAAGCAGGTCGAACCAAAGAAACTACAACCAACTTTACGGAAATGAAGACTCCGGTTCAAGTAAATTCAGAACCGCGAGAAGAAAGAGAAACTCGCCGAGATATTCCGTTTCGGTACAGAAGATCAACCTGGACCTTCATGGAGGCAGGCAGCTAACCAACCCAATGATAATAGGAACTCCCAGCGGGAAGAATTAGAGAAACGTTGGAGAGAGACTACGGAATATGTAAGGAATAAGAACAGGGAAGAGGGCTTACCTGGAGCAGCTTCTTTGGAATACCAGGCAGAGATGCAGAGAAGAAATGAGAAAACGGAAATGGATCCAAGAGCTACGGGTACCAAAAAAAAACTTTGTCGAAGCAATAAAGAGACTGCCTGAAAACCCGGAGGGAGGAGAAGTAGTATGTAGCGCACTCATTAACCATTGGTATTTAGAGGATGCAGATTTACTATATGAGGATTCAACACCACGACAGCCTCAGATACAACGCGGCTTACCGATCATTATCATTAAGTTAGGCAATATGATTGTCCACTCTCTGGTAGACTCGGGATCGCAAGCCTCACTAATTTCGCAGAAATTAATAGATGTGGCGCAGGAGACGACCTACATCTCCATCTTGCCGGTTGCTCAAGTTAAGGTTAAAGGCATAGTTCCTGACAAAACTATTAAATGCAAATTCCAGGCGTTTCTTGAGTTAGAAATTGGTGGTGTTAAGTTCCAACATCTATTTTTGATTTTGACGCAAATGAAATTTGACTTAATTCTTGGATCAGACTTTCTCATTCAACATGGGGGAATCATTGATTATCCCGCTAATGTGATTAAATTTTTTCACGTCGAATCTGTAGGGCTACAGTTGGTTACTTATAATGACGTGAAGAATCCGGAATGTGAGACCCCGGTGGACATAGTAGAAGGCAAGATGAGCGAGGCTCCGCCTGTCGAAGAAAGCGTCCACGAAGAGGGGCGACCCGAGGAAGTGGGACCCGTAGAGGACCAGATGGCGTCCATTATCGATGATGAGTTTAACGAGGACCACTACAACTTCACGCTTTACGCCACTGTAGCTGAAAGCCCAGATTACGATGATGATGAAGTAATAAAGGCAATCCAAGAGCTTTTCAAGAAGTTTCCAGATGTATTTTCTGAGAAACCTGGAGTCATTAAGGGTTTCAAGCACCACTTAGATGTTACTGACACATCACCTTATAAGAAACGGCCTTATCCGATACCCATGAAGTACTTGGAAGAAGCACGGGTCATCATTAAACAGATGGAGAATGATGGAATCATATCAAAATGCGTCACACTTTACATTAATCCTCTGGCTATAGTGAGAAGACTGTTGAAGTTTTTGAAATACTTTACTAGGAGATGAGCGAAAAGAAAATCGCCCAGCAATTTTCTTTTTCCCGAGCAGGGGGGGGAGATGAAACGGTAACGCCCTACGAGCATTCACGTTTCATTCTTTTATTAAGTGGAGCTCGCTAATACCCGACCGTAAGCTTGCGCCGAGCGCACAGGCATAGTGGAAACTGCGAGCAAGTTCGCGACGTTCCAGAACACCGGCCAAGGACAAGCGACGTCACGCAGAAGGTTCCTTCGTGTTCCATTGCTGCATGAACGAAATATAAGCGAGTCGCCAGCCTGGGGTAAGGCAGAATGTAAGCAGAGAGCCTGCAGTAAAGCAGAGGGAGTGCGCGGTATGCGACGGCAGTGTGCTGAAGGCAGAGAGTGGAGTGAGTCGGCAGTAAGCCGTGAATCAGCGAGTGTGTGCAAGTAAGCCGTCGCGGCATAATTCGTCTCTCGGTCCGGCTGTATATTTGAATTCGTTTAAAGACTGTGTTCTTGCATTAATTGTGTCAGCTTTGAATTCGTTTAAAGACTGTGTTCTCGCCAGCTTGAATTCGTTTAAAGACTGTGTTCTCACATAAACGGTGTCAGCTTTGAATTCGTTTAAAAACTGTGTTCTCGCATTAATTGTGTCAGCTTTATTTCATTTAAAGACTGTGTTCTTGCATTAACTGTGCCAGCATTGATTTCGTTCAAAGACTGTGTGAAAGCAGCGGTAGTATTTCTAGCCAGCCTCAATTTCATTTAAAGACTATGTCTATCCGTTGAACTGTGTTGCATTATGATCTTAAGTGCCAGTGTTAATCTGAAAATCACGACGCACGGGAATTTGGACTGTCATTTATTTCAACAAATGTATTATGCTGGTGGAGTACAGTGCAGAGACTGTACTCGATAAATGTAATTTTCTTTATGAAGTGCTTGATCACCGCACCTCGGAAGGTTCTAGATTGTTTCATTTGCGTATTATTCCAAATACGAACTGTGACTCTAACTTTATCCTTGCAACTGTGGGCGTGCTTCGCCATGACGTCAAATGTGGAAGCTCCACATTTCCCCGTTCCTGCCTCTAGTTCGAGTCATCAACACTAATACAAACACCAACGACGGAAGACAACGCCGACGCCGACCGCAAGACGACGCAGCCGCCGCGGGACAACGTCCTCTTCACGCCCTCAGGGACAAATCTACAATTCAGCTATAAAAGGTGACATAATTATTTGCCTATTTATCGAATAAACTGAAAGATCCACTTAATCATGAATTTTTCTTTCACTACCCTTCTCTCTTACTCTCTTAGCATGGGCCGTACACGCCTTGTCGTTCCTCATGCTCTCCGATAAACTGAAGTACGGGCGTTACTGTTACAGTATATAGTGAACAATTAAGTGGCAAGCTGGTAAGGGTGCAAAATTCTTTGAATAGGCGCCGTGCTGTTTTGTTTTCTCTTGCTGTCCTAATTCAAAATCAATTCCTGTCACAGTAGATTCTAATAATTGCGCTCTTACTATACAGTACCAATACTACTTTTGTTTAGTGGCCACCGCACATCGTAACATCAAGTTTAATTAGAAACTTTTATTACAACCGTGCCAACGGCCGTAGCCATGTTGAAACACCGAATCCCGTGAGATCTCCGAAGTTAAGCAACATTGGGCGTGCTCAGGAGTTGGATGGGTTGCCACGAGCTGTTGGTGGGGGGTAAGGGATGGAGGAGCGGAAAGGAACTGGCCACCCTACCGCACGTAAACTCCGGCTCAGGAACACCTCTGTGGAGGTTCGGACCTGCCTTCGGGCAGAATAACCCTTACCTTACCTATTACAACCGTGAAATGACGCTAAAATAGCATTTTCTTTTGTGTAATTTACCACATGTTAGGTATAATTTCTGGTTCTATAATGTAGTAAATGTTGTTAACGTAGTGCAAGCAATCTTTAATGAGTTGTGGGTGGGTGGGGGGGGGGGGGGGCGAGCGCAGCTAAGCTCCTGGCTTCACAGCAGGATGCCTGAGATTCAAATCCCGGTTTGTTCTACGTTAAAATATTTCTCAAAAATTACCAGGTGTCAGGAAGGACACCCGCTTTTATACCTCCGGCTAAAACCAAACTGAGCCTGAGTGGCTCCGACGGCCTCCAGATATAACTGGGATAAGCTGACGGAAGTTAAATGCAAGCAATTACGAAACATTATAAGCAAAACCAATTTAAAAGTAAACCACTGCTTGATGAAATGTTTGACTCAAAATAATAATGAAATTTTCTTTAGAATGTATGAATCATTGGATATGGTGGAGGCGAAGGTGCTGTTGTTTTCTGGAGTGCTGATGTCATTGCATCACAAAGTGACAGTGGAATATCGTCTTCCAACGAACGAAGCCATGTTTCTGTGTCTGAATACATAAACAGAAAGTATATGAAAGTTTAATTCTACGTCAAAACTTTGAAAACAAGAAAATTATAAAGTACATGATAATTTCTGAAAGAAATATTCTCCGATGCAGAAAAGTTTTGTAAACAAATCCCTGGAATGTATCAATATTCAAGACAAAGGCATGCTGGCGATCAGAGAAGAAATATTAATTAATTTTAAAAGTTCTCACCAGTACAGACACTATATCGCCACAGGTCATCAGATAAAAGTTTACATGTACCCCTGTTTAACGGGAATTATGAACATTTTGTCTCAACTATGTAAAGAAACATTCGGACCAACAATAATTATTATATTATTTTATCATCTAAACACGGGTAGAATTGTTTGCGAAGGCACTTAACAATGTTACGTCGAGGCAGGTCTGATAGGACTTATAAAATGATATCGATCACTTTATGTAAAACTGAACTGCATTACTGAATGTAAACACGAACGGAGGGGAAAAGACATTCAAGTTGTTGCCCTAGAATTAAAAACTCATTCATTTATATTCCAGGTTCACATCCTTCCCTCCTGGGTATCTCCACTCATGCCTGCTTATTTGTGTTCTGGAGTAAAGTAACGAATTTGACCCGGGGATAAAGCACATAAGGGAGAAAAAAGGAGTCCGTTTTAATGATCTTATTTTTGCTAATAACTCTGGTCTGTTAACATTCCCATCAAGACTTGGATGGAGGTACATTTCATTTTCTATACCTGTAAAGATACAGCACGTTTGTTGGATTATTGGGGTTGTCAGACAGACGACATATTGGATCCACATGTAGAAATTTTTCAAATGAAAATAAAATCCACATAGAAATAATTCCATCTAGGACTTATTCGTTGTAAACAATCATGGGGGTATTTGTATTTGGAGTGGATCAGGAAGATATGCCTTTCGGACTAAAACGATTATCGCTTGTAGTTCCGTTAGGTAGGCCTATCAACAGATCGTTACACTAACTTCTCGTTTGCTTGCTCGCTTCAGGTGGTTGATAAATCCGAAACTGTGAGAATTTCTTTCCCGCTTTTCAATAAACAATTCAAGGTAAGAACTATAACTGACGACTTGTTAATAGGGGACACTTGTCTGAAAGTGCCTATGAGGCTATTATTAGGCAAATATTGTATGTTGAGTATGCTGGATACTTTGTGGTGTACTGTAGATTACAAGCTTCATTTCCTCCGAAGCTATCATACTGCTCACGTGGAAGAAACTGCCTCTTGACACCGACCTGTGGTGGCGGGTCATCATCATCATCATCATTCGTTCACATTGTCTAGAACTCTGGTGTTTGACATCTTATCTCTCCATGTACATTTATCATCTTACGATAGCACCACATCTCAAAGGCTTCAAGACGATTCTTTTCATTTTTATTTAGTCCCAACGTTTCACAGGCGTACTGTACCGTTCCCGTCTGAAATACAGTCTACCGGCGCCAATCGGAGAGCTGCGTGTTCGGTTCTTAAAAAATTGATCGGACTAAAATAAATTAAAAATCTCAGGATAAAATAAATACCATGGGTATATGAACGAGAAACAGTATCATATTTTCAAAATAAAATACAAAATCAAGGGGTAAGATGGATTTATTGACTAATAAACATTATTGAAATTCGAGATAAACAAAAAAATGGAAAATAATTAAAATATGGCTCAAATAAATGCCAAAAAATTAATATGTGCCGGGCACATAATTAACGTAAATTACACCAATTTACAAAGGACGGGCAATGTCCCGTTTCAAAATGAAAACATTTACAAAATAAACGCAACGACCTGGGGAAGAAATTCACACTTCGCTTCGACTTACGCTGTTAAATTCATTTTTAACGCATCCTGACGGATATCATTCAAATTATAATTACAGGACATACCGCGACAGAATAAAATTATGCTAAATCCGATCCATAATAAAACTATATGTACATCACTTATCATCAAATCAATATTTCAGGGACCTTAGCTTACATCTACACAGAATTTACTTAACAGACTGTTCTGTTATAAATTGGATGGCTTAAAAGCCTACTTCCCAAAAACATGAGTTCCGGACTCATATTTTAAAACAAGTATATATCAACGCTGACAATGACATAATCAATAACAATCCAAGTAACACAAATTAATACAAAATACACTCTCGGAGAAACCTGTAAAGACATGCAATAAAAAAGTATCATCTGTGTATTCAATATCTGAAATATAAACAATAAGATACTAGACTCCTTCATACAAAAAGAACACCGAACTCCAGGCTCAGCTATCCGTCTGTTGATCTTTCACTTAGCACGCTGTAATATAAATCACGGAACACTTCTAATGCTCCAGCTATGAAACATCTTACTTCGCCAGAAAAGACTCTAACCAGTTGGTTTGGTAATTCTTGCCTGAGAAATTCTAATATATTTGAAAACATAAATTACGCTGCCATTTACTTCTCTGTTCATTTAATTAACACAAGGCCTCGAACTCAAACTAAGGCACCAATACACATTCCTATGGCCTTAACTACATATTCCAATATAACACGGCTTGCAGATATGATACTCAACACATCTGGCGTAACACTTTGGGGTCCGTGAGTTCGATTCTCACAATCATAATGGACACTTGAGGCAAATCAAACCTCTCTCTTTTCATGCAGCTGACACCATTATATCTTTCCGATATTCATTTCCAGGCACGACCGCCCTGTAATAACACACATTTTAATCTCAGTATCAGGCTAATCTTGCCTTTTTCTCGTAAAAACATAACTCAATACAATTAGCTAGTTCTATCTGCGGATCTAGAATATATTAGTTCGACGGTGCACTTTTACGTTGGTCATCACAGCCATGCACTCCTATAAACGTGCTACATGCAGGGAAAAAAATACCTTACTAAATTTTATTCCCAGACCAATCTTTAGGCTGTGTAGCCTTCATACTAAAAGAGTCTACATCTTGTACCAAAATGGAATACACAGTTACCTTTAGACATATATATCCTCATCTACACCTAATCATTTCCCTCTTTCCCATCTTATAAAAAGGAAATAAAGTAATATATAAAAATCAGGATTCCAAACATGCATTTCCCTGAAATATGACACTAATCTATAAAAATACAACATAGCTCAGTCACAACAAGACTGACATTTACATTTACATTACACTGGGATCGAATTAGCCTAATTCCTTCTATCTAAGCATGTCTATAATTAAAATGAACTTAACTGGTAGCGTCTCAGTTTCTTCATGATTTCAGGCCACAGCGTCCAGCAAATTACTCCATTATTGCACCAAACTGCATGGCGTTATCAAATACTCTGCAAGTCTTTTCTTCTATCTTCATCATGTAGTAATAGTGCTTCGCACACACCATTTAATTGTACCGATACGATAACGACGGTTCGTACAAGTTCTTCGCGAAACCGAACGCATACCGAACACGGTATTTGCACAAACCGTATGCAAATTACGCATACACGGGTACGGAAATATCGACAGTAACTATCGTTTTTATTGTTATTATCCCGTGTCACCACCGCTCTTTGACATACGTGATACGTGATATTATTTATATAGCAAAGGTAATTGCTCTGTTAATGTACTATGCACACTCGTAACTACAATCTGTCACTTGCATTTATGTAATGCATATTTTCATAAAGGAAACGTTTCAGCTTCACAAATTGACTACTTATATGTTCAAAAGTGGTCACTAAAAAAAATAAGTTACTTTCCTATACCACTGGCTTAATATCAAAAACACCGACCCGCACGGTTCACACTTCAAAGCAGAGTGACTTTCCATTTCCAGAGGCTCTTTATACACCAAACTCCCGGTATTAGTCATATCTTAGGGGATTCCACTGGCGCGATGACGTTACTGCTCACCCACTACTCTGCAAAAGCGCTGATTCAATAAAAATATGTTAATTACTTTATTAATTCAAATTAAGTATTGCAACTGTCTACAGGTAGTTCTTATAATGTTTAACTGGCTTCTATTTCATATTAAAACCGTGGAGTATAGCTTTATAACAAATTGCCTAATAAAATAAAGAGTAGCGCAGCACTGTAAATTTAGAAGTTGGTAAGACTGACTTAATTTGTTTTGTAAATCCCTTCATTCTGCCAAATCGCTTCCAGGGCTGTGATTGGTCCTTTTATAATCGGCCGCTCTCAAACACTCTCGTGCATCCCCGATTGACTCATACGGAGTACTCGAGATATTCACTGTTGCTATGCTTAGATAAGAAGCTATTACTGATGTCACGCGATGACGGAACACTGCATTACGCAACTTCTAGGTTGCATCATGACTCCTGCTTGTATTAGATACACAATGTTACACCATATTATATAATTAATATTTGGGGCATATATGATATGGCACAGTACAGTGCAACTCTCCTCATAAACGCATGTAGTATTCTCATTCGGAGGGAAGGTCTAACTTGACTGTTACACAGTAATCTCTTCTACTGTATAAAAGCTGTTTTTCCACTGAGCCAGAGCCTCTCAAACGCCCAAAATCTCACGCGTACAAATTGAGGCGCAAGAGCTCTGTGCACTTTCCATCGGTCCCGCTCGAATCGAACCAACGCTTCGTCTCTGGGCTACTCGGCTAAGCTCCGCTCAACTCGGCTCGGATTTGGAGCGCTGCGGAGCAAGTGAGGAAGAGGGAGACAGGGGGAGCGAGCGAGACAGGCGTGGGGAAAGAGAGAGACAGCGCTATTGCTTCAAATCGAGGAGTGGGTTTCTGCACTCTGGTCAACCAAGCGAAGTCGTCTTTTGTACCGTGCACAGTGCATGCACCAGGTTCATGCACTCTGAGATCCCTGCCCTGAGCAATACGGAACCTTCCATCCTCTGCGTGGTAAGATGGAATTTGATTACTCAAATATATAATTTTATTTTAGTAGCAAAATGCCTGGAACGTATATTAGGATATCAAACAGTGGTCAGTGATCCGAAGAACAGCCAACAAACTGCCTTGGTATACCTAAGGACCGGTGGGATGTAAGGTTTCCAATCATCCCAAGATTATGACCTCCCATACAGAAATCTGAAATGAATCCTAGGGAAGAACAACGATAAGTAGCAAGCCATGGGTACACAGAGTAAGTATTATCCGACTCATCCAATTTTTCTCTCATTCTGGAGCAAAGTGAGACTGGTTTCTAACCTTAAAATATAAAATGCAAGAGCTCGATGAGAGAAAAATAAAACCAAGAAATCGACTCCGAGTCGATAATAACGATCAAAGAACGACGCTGACTGTGACGATTAGTGCATTCTCAGTTATTATGATAGAAAAGGACCACCAGAAGATCTTATAAATTCAGAAAATGTATGCAGTAACTGTGCTGAAGAAACTGCAGGAGTCAGCCTTACAGCTGGTTTCTATTTAAAATGTATACGATGTAAGAAGCTAGTAATTATTATTATATTATTATTTTTAATTTAGAGTAGATTCGAAGGAGAATCCTATAGGAGTAAAACGGTTATCGCTTGTAGTTCCGTCGGGAATCAAGGGAACATGTTTTTTAAATAATCGTAATAAATATTACTTGAGAAAAATATTTAAGTGATTTGTAACCTGAATGACATAAAACAAGTACGCGAAACTCATCCTGATGTAATTGTCACCTTACCCGATACTTGGGGTAAGATAACTAAACGCATTTTTAAGTCCAAAGTATTGTAATACTAATGATATGTCACCGCTAATTAACCTGTATATAGAAAACAGTAGGACAAATATACTTTTTATGTTATATATTTTAAGTTATACATCTCTGCAGCTAATAGATAATTATGTTATTCGTAAACAGGAAGAGTTCTATAGATATAAACAAATAAATGGCAGACTGAAGGAGAAGTATACTACGTTATGTCTCTACCTGTAGTCACTTTGGTGAAATGTAGACACATCAGTTAAATCCATAATCGGAATTTCTAGATCATTGATTCGTTCATTCATTCATTCATTCAATCATTCATTATCCGTTCTGAATTGTTTAGGAATGTACAGCCTTTTAGAAAATAAATCATATTCCCATAATGACACATAACTCTAATTCTTCCAATGTATTGACTTGAACTGTTTCGAAACTTTCAAGGTTGGTATGGGAACATTGTTCATTGACTCATTTTTGACATTCCTAAGTTTCCCCAGGTGCAGGGTTTTGTCCTCGGCTATACTTTATAATCGAACGTTGTTGAATTTTGCCCCCCTGTTCTGTGGAATCTCCTGAATCACCCTATAACGTGTACGTACAAGATCATGAACGACTTCTCCTGCTGCGATTTTCAAGGATATTAACTTCAGTACAGTTCAATGAAAAGATTACATTTCTCTTACTTCATCAGTAATCTTCAGCTAAACTTTAAAGTTTTCTCAGTTGAACGACATTACTCAGCATAAAATCAGTACCGTAAGAGAAGGTCTTCACTCACCATAATGACACGTAACTCTAATTCATCCAATTTATTGACTTGAACTGTTTCGAATCTTTCAAGATTGGTATGGGAATTACTGTACTTTATTCTTTTTAACTGATTGGTACGTATATTATTGGTTTTCGGTGTATACACTGTTGAATTTAAAATGTGGGAAGGTTAAGTATTATTTTATAGCGTGTTTCCAAAACTGAAGGATTATTCTCCTTCTTCCTGCCTGTTAATACAATTTTGAAAGATTTCCCTGAACTTTCTATTTTTTTTAGAAAATGAATGAGTACCTCACCAAAAGAAGAAACACTGATTACCAGTATACTTTCGTATTTTATCGTTGGAAATTTTTTTTGCCTTAGCAAGGTAGTAATTGAAACAAACTATCTGCTTTAATGGTTATGAATTTCATGTTTTTGGTCCGTATTGAACTGAGAATAATATATAAGTAATAATAATAACAACGTAAACGTTTCAACCTTTTCAATACTAAAATATATACGGCTGATGATGACCCCTAGATGGGTCGAAACTAGTACGTTGAAATTTATAATTTTGTGAATATATTTTAGTATTGAAAAGGTTGAAACGTTTACGTTGTTATTATTATTACTTATATATTAAACTATCTGCTGCCGAAACGCAGTTAATGAGGTACTACAAATTTTAATATCATTTCTTATTGTTAATTGATAACAAGAAAATTAGATACATTTTTCATTTTGAAGGGGTAGTTGGGTAATTTACTACTGATCAGAAGTATCTATAAGGTTTTAGACAGATGAAATAGACAAGTGTTTAGTTGTTCAGCAACTGACCATACCATCTGGATAACGGTCTTCACTACTGGAATATACTGCACACTATAAAAATAATTAATATAAATTATAATTCTTGTTCCTTAAGTAGAAAATTATCCTTTGTCCCTGACTATGATGATAACTTTGACGATTACACCTCACAAAGAAGTGCCTGACAGAGATTTTTATAATATCCTTACGAGGACTGGCGTCCTGTTGAAAGGATACCGATCGAACTAGTTGGCTACGTGCTTTGGATCACGTAGCTGTAAGGTTGGATTCCGGAGATAGTTGGTTCGAAACCCACTTATGGCAACCATGAACATGGTTTTCCGTGGTTTCCCATTTTCACAGCAGAGGATGTACCTTAATTCAGGGCACGGCCACACATTCGCTTTCCTAGCCCTGTTCAATCTCATCATCGCCATAAGACCTAATTGTGTGCGACGTAAGAACAAGTGACAAAGTAAAATATAGCCTACACCGAGTTTAAAAATTCGAATCCGCACGAAAAAGAAACATTGCATATATAGTCGTATTGTAATTGTTGGTAATGTATTTAACTTCGTTGGGTTTCATTGTCACTTTACTGTCCAACGCCGAAACACAGATAGTGAGATATAAACAACATGGAGTCAACAGAGATTACGTCGTTTGATATCAAACGGTAAGGTAAGTTTATTTTCCTCTAAACAAAAGGTATTCCTGGTGGTGAAAATTATTGAAGAAATGACTAGAATTATTAACTATACGTATGTTCGACTTTACAATATCAATTCAGGAAATATCAGTACATTGTGGTAAATAAGAATGTAAGGTACGGTATGTTAGAACGACATTGTGCGTGTGTATGTATTTGGTAAGGGCCAAATTAAGAGGAAAATAATCATATTTAATTTTTTATGAATAAGAATGCTTTGTTTCATCCAAATAATTCACTTTTGTGGGGTCTGATCACTAATTTTGGGCATCAAAAGGATAATGGAAACGATGGAAAATTCAGTTATAAACGACCCCTATTGTACCAAAGTTAGTTCCCGTAAAGGTAAGTATACTTAAGTATGAGTGTTGATAAAGAATATTTTACCCATGAATGATGGAACTGCCTCTCTCACCACGTAGAACTGAAATGGGTAAGCACACAGGGATATCCTTACCACCGAGTTTAAATTCATTGGCTCAGTCATTAGCTGTGTACTTTCTTTGCCAATGGAAAATGTCTCTCACAACCTTTCGTGAAAGAATTTTGCGCTATAATATTGATATCGACCTCCAATGTGGAGTCATCAACCTCCATGCGATTTACCATTATGAAATCAGCACTTCGATATTTAATAACACTACTAAGTGCGCCTAGAGAAAGGCTGTAGTTCCAGTTTAAACTGATGTGTTTGATGCCCATGAAATTATTGTTTGGAAGACTGAAGATTCAAGTCACTAAACAGTTAACTGCACTAATGAATCATTCATCCAGTGTGCTTTTTGTCGTGTACTTTTATGGTTATAATATTTCTTTATCGAAACTTTTAAAAAAATAATTTTATTTATCACCAAGAGAGTGATACGACCCCAATTTCAGATGATGTAGTAAATACATTACTAATAACATAGGTAAAAACACAAATTTACGAAATACATATAGGAGAATAGAACATTAATAAAGAGTTTATCTATGAGACCCTCATAAGATGTCTAAACATGTGCAGTTACCATTTTGGGTGGAGTATGGGTGTGAGTTTGTCTACTGATCTGTCCATCATATTTGATAATTTAGTAATATCTGTCAGGCAATTCGCGCTCGTTGCTTGCTAGGGGAATTATCAATGAAAGCGGTTTCGAAGGAACGAAAAGGAGCTAGAAGGGATAGAAATAGGATTCACAGAAAAAAAGAAGTGAAGATAAAAGGAATCCTGTCCCATGAATACTGAGATTAAATCTGTCTAGTAAGAAAATGAATGTTGCTTGATGTAGGATCAGTTAATGACGTTAGCGGAAGAGAATAAAGCGCCAGGAGAGTATAGAACTCAACCACAGTGAATAAGAGGAAAAGGGAGACTAGAGTGTTGGTGGTTAGACTCCTTAACGATTCAGAGTTAAGAGGTGCGGAACGAAATGAGGCCACTGAGCTAATTACAAAGAGAGGGTTCCCCGTCAAAAAGTCGAAAATTTACAACGAAGTTTCCACTTGTTGAGAAGCACACATCCTGAGGGTCGCTCAGCCCACACCAAAAATGAGTACCAGGTTACTGAGGGCAAGACGCGGCTGGGCATATAGCGGAAGTGTTTATCTTCCACTTCTCCAAGGTCTACATGGTCTGTACGAAGATGGCATTGCTTACTTTGTTTAGTGAAGAACTTAACCATGTACTGGTTAACTTCACATTTAACAGTTTTTACAAAATAATGTTAACAAAATTGACTTGACCATATGTTCGGGGGGTGGGGGCGGTAGAAAACATTCTCGATATCCCCTACCTAAAAGGAGACATAATGGGGGACCATCATTATCTCCAATGCTCGCGGTGTAGATCTGGCACTGCTTCTACTACTTTCCAGTCCGGCCTCCCTTGACACCTCTTGAGAGTGGAAGGTAAGTCATTGTAACAAGGGAGAGGATTTTCAATGCATTTGAGATATTTTTGAAAACTGTTTATTGAAACCCCCTTCGAAATTGTCACTTATCAAATATTCGTGCGCGCTTAAATGTTAAGTGAAACTGGTAGCCTCCTAGACCTTATGGTCTTTCAGAACATTTTGTTCAATTCGGAACCCTCTCCCCCCCCCCCCATTTCACCTCCCTTGTATTTTTTTTTTTTTTTTTTTTTTGCTAGTTGTTTTACGTCGCACCGACACAGATAGGTCTTACGGCGAATATGGGACAGGAAATGGCTAGGAGTGGGAAGGAAGCGGCCGTGGCCTTAATTAAGGTACAGCCCCAGCATTTGCCTGATGTGAAAATGGGAAACCACGAAAAACCATTTTCAGGGCTGCCGACAGTGGGGTTTGAACCTACTATCTCCCGAATACTGGATACTGGCCGCAGTTAAGCGACTGCAGCTATCGAGCTCGGTTGTAAATTCTTGATTCCACACTATCCAGATCATTTCTTTTTTTGAAAAGAATTCAATGATTACGCAGTGTTAACTCTTCCCAGCAATGGTGAAGGACTCCTTATATATTTCCAGATTATTTGAGAAACCATCCGTTTTTTAACCGGTGTTGCAAATTTTGGTCGAGAAGTATCGTTGCACCCTGCACGTTAACCTGAAGCTTCCTAGGCTTTCCAGTCTTTGAGATAATTGGAGATAGAATATTTGCATTGTTTCAGAACAATACTTGGGTCACTGAGCGCTACCAAACCCTGGAAATTTTGCAGTCGATATAATTCCTGGTGTTTAATATCTCTAGAGCCTGGCTTCTTCATGTCGTCATCGGGTAATGGCGTGAAGAATTGTAAAAGGGTTCTTTCTTGTGTAAAATGTCATAGCATTTGGGCAACGAAAAACTACAAAATTATCAGGGACGCATTCGAGAGGACACAGCGGCTTTTAAGAATTCAAAACAGTCCAAAGTTAAGACGTCTGAGCATTGAGAGGCGCGTTTCACGCTAACAGAGCCCCAGCTGAACATACGTACTGCCCAGGTGGTGTAAAATGATTGGGAACTCGTGGAACTGATCACAACTACGGTACGAATATAAATTTAGCTTTCACCCTTAATGTTGTCGTTGATCTCTTTCCATACGTATGATATATGTATTTCCTATCAGAGATCCATTGTACATCGCCTTTATTTTGAATATCTGTCCATTTGTTTATAATTTATAAAAAATAATTATAACATTTCAAAACCATACTGAGCAGATACTTAATCTCGACAATACCCACCGTGACCCCGTCACATCCTCGTTTGAACTTTTCTCTGGGGAAAGAATCTGGTTATTAAATGAGATAAGGTAGTTATTATTTGTCATTTTCTTTTCAAATGACTCATACTTGGACACAAACTTTTCACTAATTTATTACAAATAGAGTGCATAAGGGTCAAACAAGAATTTACGACAAACTCGAGCGAGCCGCGCCTAGTGATCTGACGGGAAGGAGAGGCTCTATTCCCCCAGAAACCTACAGGTCCTTCCCACTGTTCTTTCTAGCAAGAAGTAATTAATGAACAGACTCATTATCATTAGAAACTGGAATAAATGAAAAGCGGGCAATGATTTCCTTTTGCTTGACTTAATGCCATAGCAGCTGCTGAAGATTATTTCCATTTTCTTTATGCAGACCTAGCATCTTCGAAAGAAATTCTGTCACGAATAGTAAGTCGTCTTTTGTTATATCACGTATCATTCTCATGACTTCGTGAGCTCGCCTGGTGGCCATTATCGTCAAGGCGTAAAGTCTATATGATCTGGCACCGTGGTTCGTCGGGTCGATTCCCGTTCGTCGAAAAAATATCATCATCTGAAAGTTTGCCGGAAGGATAGGAGAGGTGATGATGTACCTACAATTTCTAATCAATTGGTTGTCTGCACTCCTGCATTCAAATTCCAAACCTCTTCACAGTGAGGATATACAACGATGTTGATGGTAATTCGTCCGTCGGATGGGACAACCCAGACAGTAGATTCATCTCCTACTTTATGGACTTATCCAGTCACCGTGCAACTAAATGTTGCTGTTTCTGCTGCTGCTTCAGAACTCGTCTCATTTCCGAAAGAAATATCTACAAAGTGAACCCAGCTTAACACGGAGAAAACAGGCCAATATTCATTCGATTGTTAAATATGCTACAAACGTTGTTGACAAATGCTGCACATATCCCAGTATTGGCATGCTACTTAGCAATCAGAAGTAACTTCAATAATGTCAAAATTCTAATTATAACATTTTCAAATAAAATGTTCAAAATTTCCCGCCTATTGAAAAATATATCACGGTTTCCTTCATAACACTATTACTGTTTCACGGATAATTATGCTTTTTTTTTCAGGGGTTTCTCCCATAGTGTTCTACTACAATCTGTACCTCATTCAGATCAATGGGATTTATATTACATTTTATATAACATACTTATTCACAAAAATATTAATATTTTCAAGTGCACAGAATAAAAACTCGACAAGAATATCTAAATCACAGTCTATATGTTAGTGATTGAGGTTCATTTTTAGGTGTAGGTTTGTTACACACTTTAATGAAAAAGTATGAAAATTCTTATAAACATGGAATTTAAACGGGAAACAGTGACATATCGTGTCAACGTCCTACGGCTATGGAGCCAAGCTCCTAATTCAGGATATGTATGGGTTTGAGACCCACCGTCGGCTGTCCTGAGAATGCTTTTTTGTGGTTTCCCATTTTGACTTCCAGGAAAATGCTAGGACAGTTTCTATTCATAGGCCACAGCTAAATCCTCCCAATTTCTTACCAAATTTCATTCATCATTATTAATTTAATCATTAGCTCCTGAACTGAGATTGGTGACCGGAAGTGCATCCAGCCATAAAACATGCCATATAATTACATCTCATCTTATCCCCGACACGATATCATGAAACGGGGCTAAGGGGCAGACGTAGGCATCCATTCATTTGAGTGCGCGATAATAAAGTTAAAACATAATAACCCAACAACTACAACAAGTGTTAGTATATGGATATTATTAACTGCGTGCTAGAATAAATAACAATGGCAGAACTAAGGAGGTTTCTAAATTTCGACTAGTACGAGCAAAGAAAGGGGCTGCCTGGCCGAGACGATAAAGGCGTGCTCGGTTCACCCGGAAGGAGTGTGTTCGATTCCCCGTCAGGAAGTCGTAAAGTTTAAGAAACTAGATTTCCACTTCCGGAGGTGCACAGGGCCCTGAGGTTCACTCAGCCTACACCAAAAGTGAGTACCAGGTTAATTCCTGGGGGCAAAGGCGGCCAGGCGTAGAGCTAACCACTCTACCGCACCAAGTGCCGAGGTTACGGATAGTGGAAGCCTTTACCTTCCACCCCTCCAAGGGCCTTCATGGCCTGTACGGAGATGACTTTGCTTTTTTGCTTTTTATAACCAAAGAAGGTCCTTCGCAGGAGAAGAAACTTGGCCATATTAATCCTAGGCATGTTTACTAGAAACATGTTAAGAAGACTATTGAGATGAGCATGCCGTTGTATGGATGCGAAATATGGACAATACTAGTGCAGAAGGAAGAAGAAAAGAAGCTTTTGAAATATGGTGTTGCAGAAGAATTCTGAAAGTCAGGTGAGTGAATTGGAGAATTAATGAATATAGTTAATGAGAGAAGAACGATTTGGTACAATATGGCCGGAAGAAGAGATTGATAGACACCGAACACTTGAGCAGTTAATTTTTGAGAGGAGTGTTGGTGATAGAAAACAGTAGTGGAAGACCTAGTTTTGAGAACGAGAAAGAGATTAGAGTAGATGCAGTATGTAGTAGTTACGTTTAAATAAAAACGTTAGCACAGTATAGGGTGACATGGTGTGCAGCATCTATGGACTGACGGCCCAAACAACACACTTTCTGAACCACAATAGGAGTTATCTGCTTGACGTTCCCCAGCTATGAGGTTCTGAAAGAGGTGAACGTTTAATGTTGCCCCGGGGAACACGATCAGCAGATCCCACCTCTGATGGAGATTAATGCTGCCGGGTGGGAGCTTGTCTATCTCATATCGTTCTCAAACGGAGAGATGAAGTGCATTTTTGGGGATGAATGGAAATTAGTTCCCTACTGAATCCCTGGTTACAATAACGAATTATTGATCTCTTCCGAGCCATTGTCTCTGGTCGGCTATCATTACCTGGCGCTTCCTACCTTCCTCCCCATCGCCACGCCGGATACATTAATCATTTCTCTCCCGCCTTGTTTGTTATCTTATCGCATTACTACGATACCAGCTGGATTACCGAAGGGACTTGATAAAAAATATCATTCACGCCCATAAAAAGTAAACATTTGCTTTACAGTCGATACCGTACACTGGAATTGTTTCGATATCTCTTTCCAAGAGCTCACACAGTACATTGAAATGTATCAATAGCGGGCATTCCTGAAGAGAAACCCTTTAAGATTCTTAAAGAACATAAATCTCCATCCACTTCATGGCCAGAACATAATAAATGAATTCAGAGTTATCGATTTAGTTTCTGACGCTTATAACTTACTGCCAATTATTTTATCTATTTATTTATTGATTTACTTAATTATTTTATTCAAATACTAGCAGTTACCCGCGGCTTCGCTTGCGTGGATTTCATAATTTGATAAAATTAATCGTTCCTCGGTACTGTACTATGACATTATTTGAAAATCCCTGAAGTATAAAAAACTCACCGAAAAACTGAGTTTCATTTACACCAGAAAGTCTTTGTAGACCACGTTTGTGTATTACATTTTGGGGCTAAGATGACCATGCGACATAGAACTGTACACGTGCGAACAGTCTTCTCTCAAATCAAAAAATGTTTCTTTATTTCTAAAGGAGATATCTGTAACATCTTCTGTTTTTGAGATATAAGTATCCTCATAAAAGGTATTCAACCCCTTTTCATCTGTTTTCACTCTCTTAAGGGTATTTTTCCGAAAACAAAAATATACGTATTCCTTTATTTTTAAATGAGATTCCAAATAGGGGCCTACCAACTTTTACGTCCGTAAACTTTTGCGTTTTTTGAGATATACTCATTTAAATGATTCACACCCACGACGGAATATCCAAAAATCCTCCCTTAGTGAGTACCTACATTCTAATGTAAATGTATCCCCAATTTTTCATTCCTTTATGTACAGTAGTCTTGGCTCGGCGATGATGAATCAGTCAATCAGTCAGTCAGTCAGTCAGTCATGACATGTTATTTTATATTCATATATTAAAAATATATTGTTGTACGTGGTATGTTTACTGAAGCCTGCTGTTTCAAATGACCATCAATTATTATAGACATTTTCAAGATTACACATTCGTTTTAAGCATAATTAAGTAATATTTATACTCCTCTCCTAAAAGATCGACTTTATATTTAGAGGATTGATAGAGATTTAAAATATGACACTTTTATTACATTAATTACTAGGAGAACGTACCCGCCGTTAGAGGGTTGGCGATGTTCTCTTCGTACCCTTCGTTGAGTAATTTTCAAGCAATAAAGGATGTGTGTAGTAGATAACAAAAGACGTAATGTTAATGGGTACACTGTCACTGCCGACGAGCAAATGCACTGTGGTCACATATTACTCTCTATTTCTCACTAAGGAAAAACAGTCCTCTTTCTGTAGATCCAAAGAGCAAATTATGTTAAAGGAAGATTTCGAATTAAGTTCTTCATGCAAATGCCCTCGCTAATCGTATTTATTGTATTTATTGTATTTATTTATTCAAGCTCTTTAGAAATTTTCAAATACCAGAGTTTCACCCCATTGCGCAACCGAGTTCGTCAATTGGTTTGACACGCCTCTCCAAAATGCTCACGACTAGCGCTGTTGAGACACCAACGCAAACCTCCCTTTTATGGCAGTGCAGTGACAGTGCAATACGAGAGATTTTTAAATGTCTGTCGTTGGCAGGTGTATGATTATTTGCATTATTTTAATATGCTTTTCATTATGATGATTATCATTATTATTATATAAAATTTTGGCCTTTTTCTAACTCTTACGAAGTTTAGAGATTTTAAAATCATATGAGGCTGAAAATCCGTGCTTGAACAGGTAGTTTGTAGATATGAAATTTCGATAACGTCGTCTAGACGTCATAATTCCCGAAGCCGATCTCCACACAGTTCATTCCCGATAGTTCGTTTAATCAGAAATTACGTATAGAACATGTAGGGCGAAATGTTGTACTGAAGTTGGCCGTATAAGCCAACATTTTCTTTCTAAAATAAATAATTACGCGGGAAAGTTAATCTGTAAGTTTAAACCTTCTTGTGAACTCCCACTAAACGTGTTCTTGTTAGTTTTGACCACAGGCCTTAAATTGCTTTCTCGAACCAAATTAACTACTGTGACCTTTAAGGGTGAGATAGAATGGTTTCATAAATGCAGGTAATAATATATTCTATTGTACTTAATCATTTAAAATTAGAAGTTACATGCAACCTAAAAACCTAGAAGAGCCTCCTTCATTCTCTACGTTTTATACCCGGAAACCTTGTAGACAGTAAGGGCCATTTGTGCAGATGTTCATACAGGGAGTGTGTCCGACTCATTGGCTGAATGGTCAGCGTCGACGGTCCCGGGTTCAATTACTGACCGGGTCGGTGATTTTAATCGCCTCTGATTAATTCTTCTGACCAGGGGACTGGGTGTTTGTGTTTGTCTCAACATTTTCCTCTTCATATTCAGATAACAAATTACACTACCAACCACCACAGAAACACGCAATAGTGATTACATCCCTCCATATAGGGTTGGCTTCAGGAAGGGCATCCGGCCATAAAACATGGCTAAGTCCACATGTGCGACACAGTTCGCTGTAGAAAAGGAAGAAGAAGGTTCATATAGGGAGTGTGTTACTAAAACCAAACCTCACAGACATTACATACTCCGACTTCCAAACATGGTGAGATACAAGGTAGATCACGTGATACGATCTAGCTGCATTAAGGTGTTTGGTAACCTACTAGTACGTCTCTTAACAGTAACCACCACCACCACCACCAGCACCACCACCATCACCAGTTATCCCGAGCGATACTTCTTTATTTCTACTTCATTTCAGATTACTCTAATTCTCACTATTCTTATTTAAAAGAAGCTTTTACATTTCCGGCAGTGAAAAGGGTTTATATATCTTTCCCTGTGTCATTCGTTAGTTACTGGTCAAACATCCAGCAGTGCAATGTGGGAATTTTAACTTGCATTGGTTAATTACGGTGGCTCGGGGGCTGGGTATGTGTACCATCTTCATAATTAGAAATCACCATAGGTATCGCCGCATCCTCAGGGACGCGCAGGTCGCCTGCACAGGCCACAAGCAATTATTGTTATTATTATTATTATTATTATTATTATTATTATTATTATTATTATTATTATGTCCGACTCGTTGGCTGAATGGTCAGCGTACTGGCCTTCGGTTCAGAGGGTCCCGGGTTCGATTCCCGGCCGGGTCGGGGATTTTAACCTTAATTGGTTAATTCCAATGGCTCGGGGACTGGGTGTTTGTGCTGTCCCCAACATACCTGCAACTCACACACCACACATAACACTATCCTACACCACAATAACACGCAGTTACCTATACATGGCAGATGCCGCCCACCCGCATCGGAGGGTCTGCCTCACAAGAGCTGCACTCGGCTAGAAATAGCCACACGAAATTATTATTATTATTATTATTATTAGATTTAATGTATTCGTCTTGCCTTGTGTGACAACAATGGCGCGGCACCACATTCTCTATGCGGTCCGTCCTTAATGTTATAAGAGTTGTCTGCAATAATATAGTAATATGCATGGCTGGCCATCCGCATGGGCGTTTGCAAGACTACGGTTTCTAGGATTAATTCTCTCTTGACCGCGCGCCAAAATTTTTGATCACTGCCTACCTACCTGGTAGCTTTTCGAATTTCCACCTTTAAAGCCTTGCAGGCGGCAGCCTACCGCGGGTGACAGTGGCGCTTGAGCGGCAGTGGCCTAGCGCCGGGGATGTCTTGGTACGACCGCGACAGGATACCAGTGCGACAGGAGATACGGGATTGCCTGGTGTGTTTAGGAAGGTTTCTTATAACTTCTCCTTTACGGAGGGGTGGAAGTAGCCTTTACACCTCAAGTTATTCTGTACTCTTGTACGGAGCTATGTTCTTGCGTTAGTATCCGTTTGTCGATCATTTTTCCAAACAGGTAGGTCACCACGCGTTGTTAGGCGGGGTTGGAGCCTCACGGCTATCATTCACTCTATCTCACCCAGAACGAGGCAAACCTAGTAGAGTTGGTTTGAGCTATGATATCCCCCCTACAGCCTGGACCAGGCACCCAGTGACGTTGAAGAAACGAAGTGATAAGCGATTCAGCGACAATACGGCCGCCATGACGTAGCTTCAGATACTGGACTCAGATTCCTTCCATACCGGCATCAAAGCCTTGGCGTACCGTTGAACAAGTGCTTGGACAAGAATGGCGAGTATGTTCAATAGTAAAGCGCACCAGTGCCCTAATACTGCGTATCTGGCTGTAAAATAAAGTTTACCATACGAGCTCATGTTACGTTAATTTTGGAAGCTACCTTGTGCATGTGGCAGAAGGTGTCCCCCATAGTCGGAGGTCAGCCTTACAGAGACTGCATCAGACTTAGCAATAGCCAAACAAAATTATTACTTACAGTCTGTCTCACCCTGTTTGGTAGTCGAAGGAAACACTCGCAAACACGTTTATTCTGAAGGACTACGTGTTCCAAAACATTTCCCTTTCATTCATTATATTGTTTCGTCTGAGCAAACCGTTTTCATTCCCATGTGGAGATTTTAACCCGCTCGATAATCTCCTAAGGAATCCACCTTTACTAGATGTTATAGTTTCATCTTTCCAAATTTTCGTAATAGTGTGCCGTGCATTTAACCATGTTTCATCAGGGAAATAAATAGATCTACCCTCTTCACGAAATTTCTTGATCTGACGTAAATACTTTATTCTCCACAACACTATTTCATTCTTTTCAATAAACGCCCACTGACGATTTCCAGACACTTAAGTAAAGTTCATAATTTTCAAAAGTCTGTCAAAAGTTGCTCTATAAAATGTGGAAAATGTATCTTCACTATTAACTGAAGTGAATATTTTATTAAGAGTGGGTATTTCATTTCTTAAAAATAAGTCGTATTTTTTTCACTTTGCTTTGTCGCTTTACGTGTTTTCTTAGGGGTAACCATTCCTGTCAACCCTAAATTCTTTCGTGTTACTTCATCCGGAGTACTTCCAGGATTTTCTTCACGGAATTTAGAACACACATTTAACACACGTCTTCTCGCCACTCGTTAGTTGTTTTCCTTTTCTATGTTTAATAACAAACTGGTGTAGTTCACAAATGGTTTGCAATTACGACACACACACTTTCACTCACGCACACACGCACTCATACATATATGCACTTCAACTAATTAAACATTATAAATGATAAACGTTCTGTATTCCTTTTATTCACAGTAAACTTAGAACAAGGAAACAAGTAAACAGGATACATGTTTGCGAAACGGATGGTCCTTTCCCGCAAACTCTTCCGTCAAGTGACTTGCCTCCCTGTCTGGGAGATGTAACGTGTTTGTGTATACATGTGGGAAGAATAAGGAATACTCAAATGATATTCCTAATAATGAGGCTTGCTAATTATCTCCCAAACTATGTAAGTTGAGCAACGTTAATATTTTTTGCAGATATTCATGTAGGGAGTGCGCTCCTAAAACCAAACGTCACTCAGATTGCATACTTCGACTCTCAAACATGGTGAGGCAGAGTGTAGGTTTATTTAAATCTGGTTTAAGTCAGAGTTTGAACGAACGTCCATTTTCCCCACATTGGTTTAAACGTTGCATCAAGTTTTAACTTAGTTGAAAATTAAACCTATATCGTAGGTTTAAACTGCTCTTTATATTAAACCTTCTTAGTATTATATTAATGTATCTGTGATTTTCCTAGTAAAATGATTAGTTTTGACTGTTGCTACTGCACCAAGAACCATAGCGCAAAAGCCCCGAAGGACCATGGACTACCAAGTGACCGCTGCTCAGCCCGAAGGCCTGCAGATTATGAGGTGTCGTGTGCTCAGCACGACGAATTTTCTCGGCCGTTATTCTTGGTTTCCTAGACCGGAACATCGGGAACTGCAGGCTTTAAATTGATTTATCGATTCAATATAACCCGATTTGATTATAGATTTAGATGTACATAAACAGTATCCTTATAATATTGCATAAAATACTGTAATTATGATGCATATAAATATTCGTACATGAATGGTGTAATACGTCTGACGTTCGTGCCCTTTCTGATGGTTGTGTTCGTTACAGCGTCACCTCTACCTCCTCAAGGGCATTTGACTTTGGGTCGGGGGATACAACTCTGGAGGAGGACCAGTACCTCGACTAGGCGGCCTCATCTGCTGTACTGAACAGGCGCCTTGTGGGGATGAGGAAATTGGAAGGGATTGAAAAGGAAGAAGGAAGGAGGCGGCCGTGGCCGTAAATTAGGTACCATCCCGGCATTTGCCTGGTGGAGAAGTGGGAAACCATGGAAAACGACTTCGAGGATGGCTAAGATGGGAATCGAACTCCCTCTACTCAGTTGACCTCCCGAGTCTGAATGGACCTGATCAAATACTACACGACCTTGAAAATGTTTTTGTTAATTATGTTTAAGGCAACTGTTCTTAAGAAAATAAAAACTATACTCAATACATCTCCATGGAATCAGAAAAATAATAAAATATTCCATGGATGCTGATAAATCAGTAATAAAATAAATTTTACTTAAGAATGCTTCAACTTAACTATTTCCATCATACCAGCAACCAGAAAAATAATGCTATAGGCAGATGCAGTAGCAGGGATTGGGAATGAGAAGTGCGAGGGCAAAACAATTTACTGCACCCGCCCCCTTCCTAAATGGCACCGGCATGGAATCTACAGGGTAGCACATGGGTCAAGAAGAAAGAAATAAATAGGCGCTGAACTAAAGTAAACTTAAAGGCGTACAGGGGAGGAGAAGCGGGGCATACATAACTAAAATGAGAACACATTCGAATTAAAATATTTAACTCACAAACCGGTTTATTCAACCTTAATGATAATGGGAAATGGCGCATTAAATAACACTAATGAATTACATTAAAATTTATAAAAGTTTGTTGTGACTTGTTCCGTGAACATCTGTTCGTTAGGCTTGATAGAAATGAGTACGTTTATCGCGAAGCGGTGTATCGTGACACGTAGCGAATGGTAATTTTATCATAACACTGAGGCTATATTATCACTAACACATACAACTAACATGCACCCGACAACACGTCTGAGCAATCCCTATTCTAATGAAGACCTAGATTTCCCAATGAAATAACGTAAAAGAAAATACACACATATGATACAACACCTGGGTTCGAACCGACCCTCGCTATTATAGACATCGCCAAGCTGGTGGACAGAACCACCACTGACCTTATTTACAACCACACATGACATAAAGAACACATAAATCATACATGATATGCAACAAATACGTAAAGACACTTGGACCTTTCTTCTGACGCTGTAGGCCTCCTATGCCTACGTTGAGCATCGAACTGACAACCACTTGCAATCAAGGCAGGGTCCTGTAATCCCTATCTATATTATACTCGAACAATTAACAATGATTCATTGGCAAACATTATCATTATCGGCCGGGTCGCTTGTTAATACTACACTGCTCTGGCGTGTTAGGTAAATCACATATTTTGCCGTTCAAAGAAGCCAACTTCTCTTCAACAGCAATGTCCCTCCTTCCTCAGCTTACGGGACACCCAAACCAAAAAGAAAAGAAACACAACTGGGGCGAGGTCAGACAGCCGCGTCCGCCTCCCCAAGGGTCAACAGCCCACATAACACGCGTGACATTCCCTTTCTCAAGGAAACAGTAACACTTCACTCGGAAGTACGTCTACAATAAACTGCGGTCTCAAAGACTCGCGCAAATCACCTTGAATTCAACACATATTTACCCAACAGTATCACGTCATTTTCACAACGCGACTCCGGTATTACAATGGTAATCATTGCCCGATTATTATTATTATTATTATTATTATTATTATTATTATTATTATTATTCCTACCGTCCTACATGCCTTACCCGCTACATTAATTATACATGGTCATCGTGCGGAATCTATTCAGCAATTACAACACAATTAAGTGCTCGCGCGGCAATTAACATCTGATTACTGACTGCTAATTAATCGATGGTCAGCACATGGTTGCTTTATCGTCACACGGCAGTACATTAATTAATTAATTAATTAATATTCACACGGATTGATATCTGACACACGCATTATGATCACTTCCTGGTAAATTTAATCACATAATCAATTTAAATCATATCACTTCCTATCTAAGTATTTCAAAGGGTGGGGTTTTCTTTTGGCTGTCAGTTCGGCCGCTGAGCCTCGTAGTTACGTGCCTTACACACTGTAGTACTTACCATTTTACTTGCCATTCACTTATCAAATTAATGATTACTCTAATTAATAACTACTCTCACTGCACTCCCCTAAACTGATTACTCCTGGTCTTTTGACGCCAATAAACAAACAGAATCTCCCAAGAAAGAAATAATTGAATAAATCTCTACCCCATGCAAAGCTAAAATATTATATTCCCTACATTATTTACAATCAATTACTCAGACCTGTCGCCGGTTTCCTAAACTAAGAATTAATAACTACGCGACCATTTCGGCGCTCTATTTTAACAGGACTACATCTTTAATTTCTTATAGCGTCAGTTTACAATAAACATTCCCATCCCCTCTATGCATGCCAGATATTGGAACTTTGTACTCATCTCTATCACATGATGACACCTTCGTCAGCTCAGGAGGTCCATCCTGAGCTTACTTCTGGTCCATGGGCACCGCGGTGATTACTTCATTTTCCATTCCATCTTGAAGTTGGAGATCCATTGTTCGATGCTAGTGGAGCCGCTGGCAGTTAATCCTGTACACACACAACGTCACTGTTTTATTCACACTCCGGTTAAGAGCGTTCACTGTGAACGTCCGGTCACGATCCTGTAAGCGACTACGTAGCCCGCGGTTCAGTACCGAATCTCGTCTATCTCCCGGTAATTTATTCAGTCTGCTGCTACGTAGGATTATTATGCTATATTAATGATAATAATATTATTTTACACATCACGGTTTTATAAAAAGGTTAACACTGGCGACACAGAGACCAAACTATACACTGTCTATGCGAATTCTATTATTTTACTGAAAATGGGAGTTAACTTCACTCAAACAAAGAACTAACGAGGGCTTAACCGAGCGTAGCTTCGCCGTCGATGAGCCGCTAGCCCCGAATGACGCTTGTCCCTTACTGCAGTAGTTTTTACAAGGGAGCGATACCCCTTACACTAATTTGCGTATCGCCTATTCACGGCATACTCGAGGTATAATAGTACGGCTAATCGGTGACCAATATTTAGTTGATGCGATTGAGACATAACCATTCCATTATCCTTCGGTGGATCTCCTTCGATTAATTAAAATCTGTCCGGCTTCCCCCTCCTTGCGTGGTGAACTCCCTTCTTCGTGGACGTGTCGTGGGACTAGCCAGATGGCCCAGTACTTTTCCACGCAGAAACCACAGAGTATTCTTTCTTCTTCAGAAATTTATCAAGAAAAGGGACATTAAGCACTCTACATAAATGTCCCAGTGACATTTATCCCTTTTAAATCGGGATACGACTGCATAATTTGAGTTTCATTAATTTTCTGGATCGTAGATAATTAAGTTGGCTAGTCCGAGTCCAAGATGGCTCTTATATTTCGTTTCGAAAAAGTTGGTTCCCCTCATTCTGTGAGTCTTGAGGAGGGATGACTTCTCTCGAGTGATGTCACGGGGAATCCCCATTCATAACCCCTCCCGGGTCTAAGTTGGCTTGGCTTCCTCTGTGGGGCCCCGCTACACAAAGGATAATACTGCGCAATAAGTCGCAGACAAAGAAATCTCGTAGAATAATTTTTAAAATACACAATTTATCCATCTCAGTGGTATGAATATTAATTAGTTTCGGTATTACCTCTATCAATGATATGAATATTAATCAGTTTCAGCATTATTTCCCTTAAATAGCATTGCGTGCGTAATTACGAAGATCAATATCAACCAAAAGTCCTTGGATCATGCCCCTGTCGGGTTCAATACAGACAACAAAAAGTACCCGGGTTTGTGGGGTATAGCGGACGGGGTTTTTATATAAATCAAAACTGAAGAATGAAAAGCTTTCTGATGGTCTCTGAGCGAATTTCGACCGAGAAGCAAAGATTGACAGTTTACCAATTTAATTGCGGAATAATAGTTTTTTTTGAGATTTTGATTCAATAGTCTACAAGAAAACTCACCAAAGGAACAATATTACACATTTATTGCAATAAAAAGAAGTACGGTGTGATTATACAATTAAAATAATTCAGTATTTGACTACACACACTTAAAAAGCTAAGAAACGGGCGAGTTGGCAGTGCGGTTAGGAGCGCGCAGCTGTGAGCTCGCATCCAGGAGATAGCGGGTTCGAACCCCACTGTCGGCAGCCCTGAAGATGGTTTTCCGTTGTTTCCCATTTTCACACCAGGCAAATGCTGGGGCTGTACCTTAATTAAGGCCACGACAAAACAGAAAACTAAGACACTAAAGAGACTACCAGACTGGCGAATGCACGCGGCAACCGGGTGAACCATACCTCAGTGTCCATGACCTTGGCAAATATATATATATGTATATATTGTAACCGTTCATCACCATGCCATAGGCATGTTGGGAGGTCTAGTCAATTATATATGCCGTTTTCCGCACATTCTGTGACACATAATGTAGTAATTAGCAGTCTACATGCCGAACCGGGGTGTGATTTGCGATACCCCAGCCCGAAGGGAGCAGTTTTCTGCTCTGTAACGAGAAAAGGCTAGCGCAGTACCGCTGAACTTTGAAATCGCGCTCTCTTTCCGAGGAAGCGAAAAGGGAAGATGACGCTACGCGTGGAGATGTAGGTTGTCGGAGAGTGGGCTCCCCTTAAGGTATGTTAACCCTTGAGAAATAAATGCTCTCTACTAATTCAACACCGCATTCACTGGTGCCACTTCACTATAATTTACTAAAAAGGGGAAGAATAAGAACACCTTCATCTGAAATAATTTTTGGAAATGTATGAGTCAGGTCTCATTCGAACCGATGTATTTAATGCTAATTGTTGATGCATATAAATGCAATACTTGAATAGTGGATCAGTAATGACGCTGTCATATAGCAGTACGCAGAGTAAAGACGACTGCTGAAATCTGACAACGTGTGGAAAAAAGTGGGAGATCTTGCGTGATGAACCATGACGCGTGATCTTCTAAAAGGACGCTTTTGAGATTGTGAATGATCCACTGATCCCTTTAGTTTTATATGTGTTCAGTAGAAAAGTAGAGGTCATAAGCTATAATTTGAGTGTTTTCACGTCGTTCAAAGATTCCGATTACCGGACCTTCATTTTGCCAGGGGCATCATTTATCTCCCCGCCCCCTGATCATTTGTCCGGAGGCTATAAGTAGAGCCAGGACCTGGATACAGTATCTCATTGTCATTTGTGTAGCTGCGGTACTAACACGTTAAGAGTGAACTTGGATATAAGTTGTGTCATAGAAGAAAAACACATCAGTGCGTTGAAAGATATCACGGAATAAGTCGTGTGGTACCAGACAATATACATTATTAGTGAATAGAAGCCTTATTTTAATATTTAACGTTCTAATGGTTAACAACAGTCAGTTGAAGCTCATGGTGCAGTCGTCAATAAAAGGGCAAACGCGTCAGATTGTTTAGAGGTAGTGAGACAGTTCATTATATGCAATAATCAGTAATAACCGATCCAAAGCATTTTACGAGTGAGTGACATTCAATAAAATTAAATAACTTTTCCTGACAAATTTCAGCGTTTGCATACTCCATGGACACTCGTGGAGATAGACTGTGTGATTAGTGGGGAAATGAACAGTGATTTCTACAAATTTGCCACTATTTGCATTGATCTATTTAAAATTATCGGTGTATCGTGCCAGCAGTAGATCCCTTCTGAAAGTACATAAACAGTGTTTAATAACTAATTTCCCATTTTTGCCTTATGTTCGTGAGTGATCGTCGAACCCAAGATTTGGAGCCTACAAGAATCGCGCCTAAGTGCCTGCAGTCATTTCTACAGGGAACGTCCAGAGACTCAACTAAGAAGACCACAGTTCGAGACTTGGATCGTGGTAGTATGGAGAGGAACCAAGGACTATCAGAGAGAAGACCGCTCATCATGAAGGAGTAAACACCTAAGATGTACCTCCAGATGACGGCAAACCATGCCCAGCATGTGATAAGTACATATTTGAATATATAAACCACGAGATTTGCATACCAGTAGCAGTTTTTATTTTGTAAATATTAAAAATGTATAATTAATCATTAAAATATAGGGAACACCATACGTGTGTGACTGGGAAAGATTTATTATTTTAGTTAGGATTTCAAAATGATTTAAGAATAATCATTGATATTTAGCAGGTCTATTTGCATGAATTATTATATAGATCCCCTTAAATTCGTAGTGTATATGAAGCACATATTTGGGAAAAATAGCGATTTAGCTAAACTTATAATTTCTCCGTAATGTTATTATCTGGTAAAGATTTTTATAGTAGTTTGAATATAAACTATATGTCTGCTTCAAGGTAATTCAGGTATTATAAATCCTGTATGATATAGTTGACCATTGAAATGTCTCAAATTGAGGTATTTTGCGAATTATAGAGATATGCGAGAAGAATTAAATAACCTGTAAGAATGGAGTCTTCTCTGTGAATTAATAGAACGGATTTGAGATGCGGTGGTATGATATGGAAGGGTGAAGCTTTAACATGTCGTGTTGTTGGAATGATACAGGATAACAATTGTGGCTATTGAGATTTATTGAATTGGGCTGAATATATAGCAAAATAATGAATAATAAAAAGTAATGGTTCTCAAATGTATACGTACTTGAGAACAAGCCGAGATGGTATATAAAAGAAAGAAAAATAAAGAAAGAAAGAAAGAAAGAAAGAAAGAAAGAAAGAAAGAAAGAACGACGATTTCAATGTGTTTGTAGCCACAGAGCTGGTCATACAGCTGTTGTCATGATTGACAGGTTTATTTGGGTGGACTTAGGGTCGGAGGAATGCTTGTCGTTTTCCAGCTGGCTAATGTTTACTGGCGAGAACCTTTTCATTCACCAGAGCAGTCTCGATTCCATTCTAATGATACGTTTTAAGTAATGCGGATAATTTTCTGATTTTGCGAAGGATAGATCCATTCCCATGTTATGCAGTGAATTAGCTCGTGATTGGAGTTTAAAATGTTTACCCTGGAAGCTGAAGTACCTGTGTTCGACACATGTTGGAGCGGAGAATTTAACCAGATACCATGGCTTGGTCAAGCCATTATCTTCGAGATTTATTGTGTGATATAAGTTTGATATGTTTTATGTAATGTATTTATGTGTTTTATTATTTCCCAAAGTGTTCTATGGTGATGGGCTCGATTCCAGCGTTGGCTGATTTTTCTTTTAATTTAATTTGTTAGGTAAACCCAGGATACACGTATGTGTTCAGTGTCAGTATATAATTGTTGTGGCCAAATGGACCATGTGTTAGATATACAGCGATGCAATCTCGTGTTTTAAATAAAACGTACTTATATTTTTATTTTTTTACAACCATGAAAATAATATAATCGAATGATTTGAGGTATGCCGAGGACTAACTACAACTATGAATACACTACAAGGACACGAAAGCATACTATGTATAATTGCTGCATTATTCTTGACTGTTTCTTGTTCATATGTTGTAGTATGGCACCATCTCGTGTGATTTATCAGTATAAATAAAGTGTTTAGCAAATAATATTTTTACGAAGACTCTTCTAATAAATTTAGTGTATTCCTCTCACATGATAGAATCCTACTTTCGTTATATTTTATCTAGTGCCTATTTTTCTTTTTCGAACATTCCATTGCCCGTATGCTATGAGTTCAGCCGGTGACGAAATGAAAGTAGGGAGGACGAGACTTCAAACCTGGTAAATGACTTCTGGAGGTTCTCATCCAACTATTCCATCTATACATTTGTTTGTGAAACCAAATTATGTAATAGTTGCCCTAAATGACCCAGTATGGGTACAATATATCCCTGTCACCCTTCCTCACAGTGTATGCAAAGTCCTCACTACTTGCTGTGGCACTATAGAAATCGGTTAGCCGGGACGAACAGTATTTTGTGCGTATTTTCTCTAATAACTTGGTTAATAATTAAAGATATTAAAGGAAAGAATTAGCTGATTAGACTGTACAAATGGCTTTTTTTTATAATTCTTATAATTCCTAGTTTCTTCCAGATAAAGTAGAAAAAAAATGTAATATTTTCTCCAAAAAGTGGGGGGTGCCCCTCTCGCCCCCTCTAATCGCCGCTACTGGGCAGATGAGTATTAGGCAAACAGTACTACACATCGCGACCTAGGTTACATTAAAAACGGGGCTAGAATCAAATAATGCATCTCCTAGAATCGACCTCAGTGGTCTATCTGCTGAATTCGAGATTTGTGAGTTTGAACCCAGCCGAGCGCGTTGGATTTAATAGGAGGTAGATCCCGAGTGTACTTAGAAATTGTTTGCTTAAAGTTCACAGAAACGTTCATTTTCTGAGGAGAGGAATATTGCTAAAAGACCTGAAGTTTTATATTTAAACGGCTTCGTGTGTTCCGTAAGATAATGTAGACATCACAAAACACGTATTAGGCCCACGATACTTGTTTATGGTAAAGCCTGTTAGAAAAATACAAAGTATGTTACAAGTGTTCATTTATATATCCACCTATTCAATACAAAGAGATCTTTTTAGAAATTAAATATTATTATAAAATGTTAAGGGACATGTTTCGCCCATATTAAGGGCATCATCAGCCTCAAATTTAAACCTGTATGGTGAAAAATCAGGATCCTGATTGCTCTTACAAGCCATAAAAAGAGGATATCATTATAGGTGTCAGTCTAAACATACAAAATATTAGAATGTCCTTGGCTAAAAATTGCAGTATCAAGCTGCATGTCATAAGTTCACATGAATATACTTTCCGGAGCGTTGAAAAACTTGTTGGGGTAGGGCAGTAAACAGCTCAGTCCTTATAATGAAACAGAAATGTGCCTCCTTGAAGATGATAAGAAAAAGCAAAGCTGATACACTGTTACAGATGTCAATATCGTATGTTGTGATAAGACTACAGATCTCTTAAATGGCTGTTCAGCTGCCTATAGTCTATTTAACTGGCTGAAGGAGTGAAAGTCGAATGTGTTATGATAAGATAACAGTCTTCCTTACGTAATTTGAGGCCGATGATGCCTTTAATATGGGCGAAACATGTCCCTTAACATTTTATAATAATATTTAATTTCTAAAAATATCTCTTTGTATTGAATAGGTGGATATATAAATAAACACTTGTAACATACTTTGTATTTACGTACATTTCAATACGGACCTAACATGAGAATTATAACATGTAAAGCCTGTTAGAGAAAAATATGAAAAAAAAATGCTTCCCAAGAAATAATAAGACACCAATCAGTAAAATTGTACCACACAGCACTTCCCACAGATGTAAACAATTTATATGTCACTAAAGCTAGTATCCAGGCGAATTTCGTCTTTATTCACTACTTACGATCAAGGAGGTTGAGGATGTGGGTTCGGGTCCCACTGGTATCCGGTTGGCCAGTTAGGTTCTGTGCTTAACATCACTTCAACACGTACTGTACGTACGGATAGATTGTAAGTTTATTTTGACTATATGTTGAGTGCTCAGCCCACAGACTGGTTTGGACCTCAACAACTCGGTCATCAGCCGCCACAGGTGGCCCAGGAGTCACTGAAGAGGCGTACTAGGGAAATGAGGGGAGATGTAGTTTCCCATTGCTTTCCTCACTGAGCCAGAAATTGATATTACATATCAGTCTGCCAAGCCCACCAACTGATCCTAAGAGCAACATTTTCACACTATTCATAACAGGGACTGGTTGCATAGGGAATGGCATTAGTAGCATCACTCATACCTCGGTCACTTTCATGTTGTCAAAGTCAACGATAAGACTGAGACAGGTGAATGAAAGTAACAACTTTGTTCTAGCCCGCACTATAAGACATAGTGCAGTGTAAACACTAGGTCTAGCCGGCAAAGGCGTTTTATTTTGATTAATTTAAAACAATATAACTGATGAAAAAATATTCAAATTTATGAACTCTACAGCCTTTGCAGTCCACTAATGAAGTAGGACGTCTGGGTAACGTAGAAGGTTAGGTACTGACCTCGATTGGGATCAAACTCCAACACCGCCGACTGGCATTTATAGTACTTAATACGAGACACCTATGTCAGTAGACTTTCGTATTTAGGAAGTCACTTTCAGGACAAAATTACATAACTCTAGTCTCTACATCGAACCGATTAGAGGTTTGGTAAGCACGTGATATTATCACACAAATGCCAAAATTGGTGACCGTTGATCATTAAGCTACTTTATGTTACCTTAAAACTACGAGGCCGTTCCAGATCAAATTGGGGAACTTTTGAAGATACAATAATCAAGACAATGCCATACCGTTCTCATCGGCATACGAGATGAAGTAATTGGCGTATTCAGTCGGTATAACTGGAATAATTCCAACTCTAGACATTCTTACGTATAGCTCTCGGTTTTACTCATTACTCATTACTTTTACCATTAGGTACATCTGGATAATTTCGACCCACGGCATTCTAGGGTTTTTTCTCGTCGCCATTATCCATTACTTACAGTTGGAAAAATATTTTCTTTTTATATCGGCATTCAAGATATTACTTTTGGATTTACTCATACTTTTACCGATTAGGTTTATCTGGAAAATTCTTACTCTAGGCTTTCTGAAGTATAGCTCTCGGTTTCACTCATTACGTACATCCGGAAAAATTTTAATTCTGGACATTCTATACCAGTAGACTTTGGGTTTTGAATATTTTTCTCATCACTTTTACCGATTAGGTTCTCCTGAAAATTTACGACTGTCGCCGCATTCTGATCTCGGTTTCACTCCTGCACGCACTGACTAGCAAATACCATGGACTGAAGAAAATGCGAAATTTAAATTGAACAGTAGTTGAGTTGGCAACGATTAAAAAATCCAAATAGAGTAAAATAACTTCCGGAATTGTGGTAATCTAATACTTTTCCGAATTTAGTTCATATATTTATTTATGCCCCTGTACTTGTGTTTATACCTGCTGTGGCTGATATATGGACGTAGATACTGTAATTAGCTCCCTGGAGTAAAACATGCTGTCATGTTCTTCGTTACTGATAGCTGATAAATATGATGTGTGGGTGTTAGATGTGGACGAGCTGACCTCATTCCGAGGTGAACTGTGTCTTAATTTAGATAGCATGTTATAAAACTCGCCTACTATCTTCTCCTATTGCTTACTACGAGTTCATCAGTCCATTTGTGCAATCTAGACGTTTCTCTTGGAGATATCTCGTGAAGTACGTGGTGAACGAGACTAGGTCGTGCCTCTTGCACTGCTTCATTTTCGTGACCATTGTACAATATTCTGATGGCTTATTCATGTCTCCATATCTCTCTTTATCTTGTACGCAGACTCATATTTATAGTGCTCTCTCCTTCCGGCTTGTAACTACACTTCGTAATATTTAGCAAATTCATGGTGACTGATGGCAGAACATAGAGCCAGTAAATCAGGCAGATGTTTTGTTTAGTCACGTCCCTGCGCTGCTATTGTCACACCGAGATGATTGTGTGGAGAGAGAATTCCCAGGAGTACGAACGCAAGTATCATAAGGCACGCATTGCTCCACGCAGGTATCCCATTGATAGCAATCTACGGTCTCTTAAATTTATCCCGCGCTGCCGTAGCCAAATCACATACATCCCCAGCCTACTGATGCTTGCCTTACATGTTGGTACCAACGTAGAAAACTTCCTTCTCCACCTCGCCTCCTCCATCCCTTCTACTTTTCTCAACATCTGCCTTAACTAAATTCCTGGATAACACTCTTCCCTGGTTCCCATCCCTCCACAAACTTCCCCCCACATGCCTAACAATATAGCTATTCATTACCTCAACCCTACCCACCAACTTCATCACTTTATTTATTTTTCAAATATCTGTTATAAAGATTTTGTATTCTAATTGTTGAAAGAAGTATTAAATGTTATTTATTTTACTACCACATAGGAAAAACCAATTTGGGTGAGATTGAATAAATATATGCAATCTGCAGTCCATCAACGATGAATACAGTAACGGGTGATACGAATATTTGAAGATATTTTTATCCTGTGTGTGAAATCGAATGCATTACCTATATAAATAAAATCGTAACGACCGTGTGTCTGTACATTGACTATTTTGGCGAAATTTTCGTACAGTTACCGTTTCAGGTGTTATAATGATCATCTGCATATTTTTTAGCTTTGGTGCTGTCTGTTTGTTTGCCTGTTTGTTTGTTTGTCCATAACTTGAAATCTACTAGATATATTTCTACCAAACTTCCAATGTCCTTGGTTAGGTTTTAGGGCCAATATTGTTTCTAAATCCCTGAATTGACTGGGGGTTTATATGAAATCGAAACTGAGATTTTGTACTCCCACAAAATATACACAACCGAACTCAATGGAAATCTATCTGCCTTAATGGAAATCAATTTCTAAACTTTTTCATATAGGCCTACATCATTTCGATACGAGTATTAATAAGGAAGATATCATGAGCGGTTGGTTTTGCAGGCTAAATCAAGCAGACATAGCCCAAAAGGTGTGGTATGTAGAGCAGATTCATTATCTACCTACAGTATATAAATAAAATTGTAACGACCGTGTGTCTGTGCAATGACTATTTTTGCGAAATGTTCGTATAGCTATCCATTTAAGGGGTAATAATGCCCATCTGCATGTTTTTAGCTATAATTTCCTGAATGTCCTAAATTTTACCCCCCTCCCCTTTCGTCCAAAATGAAGATTGCGGCACAATATGCCAGACGAGCCAGAAAATTGAGATTAGGCAAAATTATACGTTTTAGCCTGTAACCGACGGAAAACTTCCCAGATTTTTAAATTTTTCACTTTCTATCCCCGAAGAATATCGAAATATGGAGGCAATTTTAATGACGGTGCAGACATTCGTTTCGAGGTATTTCACGGCTAAACGGTAAGTCCTCTCAGAAGGTGAATGGCACAATGGGCAGTTCAATTTCTATTGATGTACAACTTAGGTCCTATGATATTTCGTCGTCTCCCTCTCCCCTATACGTTAAATTTGGCTGTATTTCTCGATTGTTCGTACATTTTATGCTTTTTACACGTATATTACACAGTTTGATACACTTGTAGGAATAATAGAATCATCGAATTTGGCACACACATCGACGCGATTAATGGCTATATGCGAACCAAATTTCATGATTCTAGTTTCGACCTAAGTTTGTGAAAAATAATGTAAAATGTTAAAAATGTACCAAAATTCCGCCCTATTCAAATATCATAACTCAATCGAACCGATAAATATGGGAGATAATGGAAAATGTTTTAAGACCAAATGTGTAAAGCGATAAAAGGGGAAAACCGTTTGTTGATATGATGTACCGTTTAGGAGCAGTAAATCTCGAAATGAAGGTCTGCATTTACAAACGTGCCCATGCTTATCTGTCACCTTCTTTTCTTTCCTAATGTTTACCCTCCAGGGTTGGTTTTCCCTCGGGACTCAGGGCAGTGTCCTGTAGCGTGAGACATTAGGTCGGAGGATACAACTGGGGAGAATGGCCAGTACCTCGCCCAGGCGGCCTCACCTGCTATGCTGAACAGGGGCCTTGTGGGAAGATGGGTGATTGGAAGGGATAGACAAGGAAGAGGGAGGGAAGTGACCGTGGCCTTACGTTAGGTACCATCCCGACAATTGCCTGGAGTAGAAGTGGGAAACCACGGAAAACCACTTCCAGGATGGCTGAGGTGGGAATCGAACCCACCTCTACTCATTTGGCCTCCCGAGCCTGTGTGGACCCCGTCTCCGCCCTCATACCACTTTTCAAATTTCGTGGCAGAGCCGGGAATCGAACCCGGGCCTCCTGGGGTGGCAGCTAATCACACTAACCACTACACCACAGAGGCGGTCATCTGTCAACTTTATAAATAAAATCGTAACGACCGTGTGCCTGTACATTTACCATTTCGGTGAAATTTCCGTACAGTCATCTGTTTCAGGTGTAATAATGACCATCTGCATACGTTTTAGCTTTGGTGTCCGTTTGTCTGTTTGTCTATAAGTTGAAAACTACTGTGTATATTTGTACCAAATTTCATATTTAGAATCCATCTGTCCTTGGGTAGGTTTCAAGGTTAATATTGTCTCTAAATCCCTCAATTGACTGGGGGTTATACGAAACCTAAACCGTGATTTTGCACTCCCACATAAAATATATACACACAAACTTAATTGAAATCTATCAGCCTTAAAGGAAATCAATTTCTAAAACTTTTTTCTCATATGCATCATTTCGATACGAGAATTAATAAGGGAGATATCATTAGCGGACCGTTTTTTCTGTACAAGTGCCACAGGACTTAATTCACAGCGGGTGCGTATAAAGTCTATTTCTTATAACTTGAAAACTTCTGCATATATTTCTACCAAACTCCATATTTAGCATCAAGCTGTCCAAAGTTAAGTTTTGAATTCGATACTATGTCAAATTCTCGGAATGGACTGTGGGTTTATAGGGAACCGAAACAGTGTTTTTATTCTCCCGCAATATATACCAGACTAGTCTGACTGGAAATCGACAAACCTTAATGGAAATCCATTTCTAAAACTTTTTTCTCGTGTGGATTTTTTCGATAGGAGGATTAATAGGGGATATATCATTAATGGACGATTTTGCTGGCTAAGTCAAGCAAACATAGCCCAAAAGGTGTTGTACGTAGAGCAGAATCCTTATCTATATAAATAAAATCGTAATGAACGTGTGTCTGTACATTGAATATTTGGGCGAAATTTTCGTAGTTATCCGTTTCAGGTGTAATAATGACCATCTGCATTTTTGTTAGCTTTCGTTTCCTGAAAGTCCTCATTTCTAACCCCCCTCTCCCAAATTTTCCAGACGAGCTAGAAAATTGAAATTTGCTGAAATTATCTTAGACTGTAATAGACGGAAAGCTACCATGATCTTTGAATATTTTATTTTTTACGCCCGAAAAATATCGGAAAATTGAGGCAATTTTAATGTCGCTGTAGACCTTCGTTTCGAGGTATTTCCCGGCTAAATGGTAAGTCATATCACAAAATGGATGGCAAAATCTCAATTCAACTGGTAGTGGTCTACAACTTTGGTCCTATGACGTTTCGTCGTACCGTATCTCTATTCCTTATATGTTAGATTTGTCTCTTTTTCTCGATTATACCTATAGTCAGCCGTTTGTACACGTATAATTCGTAGTTCGAACCACCTATACAAAGGATAGAATCATATAATTCTTCACGAACGTTTGCCCACCTACTATCCATACGTGAGCCAAATTCAATGTTTCTAGCTGTCATATTAGTTCCCAAAAGTAATGCATTGTTAGAAAAACAGAAATTTCACCCTCTTCAACGATTCTAACTCAAGTTTATACAAAAATAGATAATACAGGAGAAAATATTTACACCAGCCATTTAGACCGCTAAATGAGGCGTCTTATGGTACAATCCGTTTGTCGATATGATGCATCGTTTAGCAGCAGTTAATCTGTAAATGAAGGTTTGCAATAAAGTAAACTTCGTATGTCGATTTATATAATTATATACATAGAAGTCTATTTGTAACGATCCCATTTAATTAATATTTTACAACGATAGTGACTCTCAGCAGCAGGGCGTCTGCTATTGGATTCATTACTCTCCACATCGACTTTGACTGGCAGTACGAATGGGATCATTCTCCAACTACTTTGTAACTAGCATTAGTAAGGAGGGACTACCATTGTAATTAATAATTCCCTTCTCGATTTGACTGGCAGAAGTCAAGAGAGCATGCAATTTTTTCAAAACTCCCCTAACCTATTGTGTTTGGGAGTAGGCAAGTGTGCCCGCAATTACAAATAAATTTACCCATCTAAAATATGATTGGCATTAGGCATTGTGGACTTGAAAATGTAACGGAAACTCACCAACTCGGTGTGACTGTCATTAAGAAAAGGGGCCTGTCACTATAATGATAACAGCACAACTCAATTGTGACTGGCAGTAGGGAAGGTGTCTGCTATTATAATAAAAACTCCTCAACTGTAATGTGTCTGGAAGTAGGAAAGGGCGCCTGCCAGTGTAACGAAAACTCCCCAAATCAATTGTGACTGCACAGTAGGTAATGGTGCCTCCCATTATAATGGAAACTTACTTTCTCGATTTTGAATGGCAGTAGGCAAGTGAGCCTGCCGTTATCATCACAACTCCGCAAATCACACCTTACATTGGAAACAAAGTATGGCAACCTGCCACTGCTGTTTCTGGATAACGCTAAGAGACATAAAATTTAAAAAAGTCTTTATCACTGCGAGTACAATAATATACTTCGACATCCGTAATCAATGTAGAATACCGTAGCGAAGTACGGGTACATTTGCTAGTCTATATAAAATGCTTAATTCTGTCTGACATTCACAGCGATATTGAGAAGGTTTCAACAGCTGAAATTGGTACCAGTTACAGATGTCTATGTCTTGTTTCGTAAGAAAAATACAATGAACACTCACGACCACAGATTTTGTAAATTTTTGAAGACAAAATAGTTTCTGTCAGCGAAGTTATTGTATCATCGCCTTGATGACGAAATTAAACAGTTATATCTACCAACATGAGTTGGAACTAGGTACATCCTGATTTCTGTTACCTTCCAACTGGTACCAGATATGGGTTTGAATGCACTTCTGACTATCATAATTCTTCTTCTTAATCTGTTTACCCTCCAGGGTTTGTTTTCAGAGAGAGATCCCACCTCTACCGCCTCAATAGCTGTGTCCTGGACATCGGGTCGGTGGCTACAACTGGGGAGGAGGACCAGTACCTCGCCCGGCGGCCTCACCTGCTATGCTGAACAGGGGTCTTGTGGGGGGATGGAAGATTGGAAGGGATAGACAAGGAAGAGGGAAGGAAGCTGCCGAGGCCTTAAGTTAGGTATCACCCCGACATTTGTCTAGAAGAGAAGTGGGAAACTGCTGAAAACCACTTCGAGGATGGCTGAGGTGGGAATCGAACCCATCTCTACTCAGTTGACCTCCCGAGGCTGAGTGGACCCCGATCCAGCCCTCGTACCACTTTTCAAATTTCGTGGCAGAGCCGGGAAGCGAACCCGGGCCTCCGGGCTATCATACTGTTTAGCGAAATTGCTATCTTTCGGTAAAATAAATGTTTTTTTTTTTCATTCTGGACTATGAAAACACATTGTCTTCATCGATAAGCATTTAAGTAAGAAGTGTAAATGTGGCCGTGGTCTTTAAGGCGTTTAATTTATCGTCTGACACCGTAGTTATCTGGTTCGAATCCCATTAGCAGTTTTTCTACCATCATAATGTTAGCTGGAAAGGTAAGGGAGGTGGTGGTATAAAATACTAGTCACTAGATCGCGTGCCAAAAGCCTGGATTAAACTCCAAACCTGTAGGCAGTGCTCATATGGAGTGTGGGTACATGACGCTGTTCATGATGATTCGTCCATCGGATGGAGACGTAACTCAGCAGATCCCTTGGTGCTATTCGACAGGAGTACGCTCTGTACCAGTACTGGGCTTTACCCTCTCCCTTCCTACTATATCACGTCATTAATTTCAATTCTCGATTATCAAAGTCTGTCTAAAATTTGTGTGTTAAATCAACTGTTTTTAAATGCAACGCACCAACATTCCACAAGGAAAACGAAAAGAGTAAACAAAGCAAAGGTGGCAAATAAACTAAAATAATCAGTTACAAGAGACAAACAATTGAAAGTACATAAAACGATGCGTTTTGAGGAAGGCGAATTATTAAAGTTAAGTCACAGGGAAGACCCTAAATTCGCAGGGCTCCATTACACTATTCCAAAAAGTGAAGTTTCACAGTCGAGTTGGAATAAACGCAGTTACTCACAGCGAAGTTAAGCAGAATGAATATTTTTTTAATATGTGACAGAAATTCAGAATGACGCAATATCAAATGTTATATAATCATGATGACAGTGAGAAAGACAAAAACCGGGGACTCGGATTGTTAAGAAACTCAACAGTGTGGAAAGAATAAGAAAATGACGGACTATCTTTGCGAGAAGATGTGGCGCGAATAAGTTGTAAGCTGATTCAAAAGAAATGTATCAACAAAAGATGAAAATTTGAGGAAAGAATATATTGGCTACAAGAAAACGTCTAAATAACGCCTGATATATGAATATATTCATAAAACGCATTATATCCAATTAAAACATTCAACGAGATTTGGAAGTCGGCCAGTCTAAGACACCAAGGGCATAATATCAACCAGAGAAGCAATAGTTCGGGACAACACAATATTACCGGAATAAAGTTTATAAAGTAAATCCCATACAGCACATATATTGAATTTACAGCAGACATTTCGGAAGTCTGAGATAAAATTAGGGGTCAAGCAAAGAAGTTTTAAAAGAATTATAATTGTTACAATAGAAGACTTTGATTGTAATCACATGCAACAGCAGATCTCACATATGTTTTTCTGCATTTCTGTAATTGAGCAAGAAGAGACGATGATGAATCTATAAGAAGATGGGCGACGGACTAGCTGAAATGTGATGGGCCAACACCGCAGTTGACATCTGCAGAACCAGCCACGCAGTACGATGATCGCTCCCGACAACGCAGAATGAACGAGACATAAATCATCCCAGAAGCGAAGGAAAAGAGATAAATTTCTTAAATTAGAACACGTAGTTTAGTATATGTTATTTACAGTAGAGTAGTTCATTCGTAATCAAAGTCTTCTTATTGTGTCGTTTTAAGCTTTAAATAAGCTTAAATATGTTAGATTCTCGCGAGTGATTTCTCAGTAGATCGATATAAACAGAGTAAATAGTGTTCTAAAGCAATTTACCGAAACCCCAACTCTCAAGAAAAATGGGATATTCTTTCCAAGTACTGTAATGGTATGCCATAGGTGATGAGAAGTTTTGACAAGAAGAGTATTTTATGACGCTGTAGTTTCCAAGTGTTAGGTTAATATAAATGTAGGTGATATAGGTTGACAAGGCATGAAGGAAATGCATGGCTATTATAAGATAGGATGTCACAAGTTATGGAAATGTCAACAGAAAGAAGAGATATTCATACGATTTGAGAAGACATTGATCCGATGATGAGAATATACAAGAAGAAAATTACACATGTGTCAAGAGAGGTTAATTGTGAAGAGTTGAAAATAAGAAGAAGAGATGTCTGTTAGGTCATCAGCCCAGAGGCTGGTTGGATCCTCAAATAGCACCACCAAAGGCTATGCAGTTATAGGGAAACCACAAAAACCAATGGCAGTACCAAAATGAGGCGTACTAGGCAAGACGAGGAGTGAGGTAGTTTGCCATTGCTTTCCGCACTGGGTCAGACAGTGCTATTGCAGCACGACTAACCCTATGAGCAACACCTTTCATGACACTCAGACACATTGGTTATACTCTGAATGTCATTACTCAGCACCACCCACACCCCAGCAGCTTCCATATTGTTACAGCCATGGATGAGACTGGGACTTCGGTGGAAGCTATAATTTGCTCTGGCCTGTGCCGAGAGACAGATACAAAAGTATTGTATCCATCAAGAAATGACAGCAGGCATAAGAAAGAAATAAAAGATGAATTGAATAGAAATATGTGCTACGATGAAATAAAAGAAGAGAGTGAGTATTTGAAATGTGTAATGAATCTATTGATGAAAGCTAGGATAATATGTGTTCGTGATAGAACAATATTGTATTTTGTCTAGAATTCGTGGGTTACGTTGATTGTGACAGACTTTAACCTTCATGGAACATTATACTAGGGTCATGCCATCAAAAAATATCCCCATGAAAACGAATATTCATGCACTTGGACATCGTAACGTAGGATTTCTTCTGAGAGATAACGTTCTTTTACATTGATTATTGCATACTTAGATTGATATGGAAGACGATTGTTATTGTAGGATGCAGATGAGGTGATATCGTACGATATCTTCCAAAATGACATTTCCCTAAATGCTTTAATTCATTTTACGCGAGATCACATAAATATTCATTATTTTTGGCTCATTTAAGATTCAGTAGGCTATACCTTGCTAGGCCTAATTATTACTCTAGTGTATATATGAAGATTAATTTAGGAGATGCTTTTGAATGTTATGGTAATTTTAATTGATTTTTAAAGCAGAGTTTTGCTGAAGCTTACGAGAAACTTATCAATTTTCCTGATGCTTACGTGAGATACAATAAATATTATGAGATAATCCAACCTAAAACTTGATGAATATAATTTTACCGAAGTGTCTTAGGGAGAAGTAAGCATTTTGCAATGGACAGACGATGTTAGCTAGAAAATAACGGAATAACTTTATGTAACGAAACTTTTTCCTTACTCAAGTTGCATATATTTTCAGTTTTATGTACAAATATTGTAGATAGGATGAAGGTTAGCACATTTCAATGATTATTAACAAGATAATGTTGAAAATGTGATCATTGACAAATAACTTTAACCCGATAGATACTTACCTATCTATTAATTTTTAATTTTAATTTCATATTTTCAGTTTCCTCCTCCAAGATTTTTCTATGTTTTAATAAATATTGGTGGTTAAGTTTTACTTGAGTCATTTATGGACTACGATAGTAAATACAAGATACCTTAGAGTTAAGGCAATGAACCATTGGGTAATCATATAAGATTGATACGTCGGATGGAGACGTCGATCGAGTCAACCGGCAGATAATATATTACTCGGCGTATCGGCATTATCTTCTAATACCACGTAAAACAAATATACCATCGACAACCCTGAGAGACTGGTAGGGATTTCTTTTACGTGACCCATCCTGGACGCGGGAAGGGCGTAACGTGTAATATAAGAACATCAGAAGACGCGGAGTAAATGAGACAGGTTGTGTAAATCATATGGGACGAGGCAGCATGGCTTCCCTTCACGCTTTTTTTAACATTAGGCCAGCTAGTTACAATGAACAACAAATCGCTTTTCGCTACAAATGTCATCTTGCTTGATGCAAGCTTCAGACAGTGCCTTGCAGTAATTCCTCACTGTTATAGAACAGGTGTTTTCTAGTCAATTTTTAAATATTCTACTTTATTGTCCAAAATGAATTAATTTCACTGAATGGCTTCTAAAACTCTAAATCAGAGAACTCAGCTAAATGGCACCATTGAGATTCTTCAAGAAAATATTTTAAAGATATTGTACAAGATCCATTTGGTTTTTCTTTTCGTCTAAGTCAGAGTACGATTTTTTCCAAAGTAGCAATTTTGTTGCGCAACAAACGAACATATTAACATCATCAACCGATAGGTTCTGAATAGTTTGATAGGTGACCAACGAACGCGCAATATCATTGACTCCATTATGTTAATGAAGTTAATAAAACTAGCTTGTGGAATGGAGCGATAGTTAAGCCTCTTGACTCAAAAGTTAAATTCTATTCATTACATGGAGACAGTTAATGTTTCGTCAAACCATTCATTCCAGCCTTCAATTAAAAGACTAATGATTATGCTACCTTTGCACGGTCAAAATACCGCGGCCAAAATGTTGTTCATGCAAAAATTCAGACGGACTCAGCTTCAGAGAGAACATGTTTTATTCCAAGAATAGATTTTGAACCTCTGAATCTGTGTATACCATTCGTTCTTAAATGGAGGCAGTTTCCTCTAAATTCAGCCATCTCAGTCACAATGAAAAAACACCAGCATAAACACAAAATTTGGGATAAATCTCCCCACTCCAGCGTTTTGGACAGTTGTAGCCTATGTGACTTTTCCACGAGTACGCAGATCCATAAATGCCAAAGAACAACTCCGAGCTACAACTACACTCAATATGGTTTGTAAGGAAATACTACAATACCTGTTTTGATTCCATTCGAACGCGGCATGAAACCTAGAACGTGTAACTTTTATTCATAAGATATATTAATAGTCCATTTAGAATTTCCGATTACTTTATAGATAGTAATTTCGTTACTTTACTGATAGAGTAGTTGATTCATCAAGAATAAGAGAGAACTTGCTCTATGAATCAAGTACATTTTTATCAACCTTGTTCTCATTTCACTGCCTATGTGGTTTACTATATTTATATAGGCATTACTAGAAGGCAAAATTATTCCCATGTCAATCCCGTTCAATTCTTGTTAATCAATTTCAGTTTCAAAATTGTAGAAAGACTGGTTCTTTTTTGCCACCTTATAAGCAGTACGAAATACTTTACAAGTAATTTCATTTTCTCTCTCTAATGACTTTAGACATTTTCCCTTTAGACTTTTTCGCTTCTTTAGTTATTTTATTAGTACTTTTATGTCCAGCACTTTCTTTGCGGTCAAAAATATTTTTCCTGAGAGATGTTAGCTTCTGTTTACGATTTTCGCCATAAGACACAATTTCACAGTTTATCCACTCTTTTGATAGTCGCATATCCACATTCTTCCGTACACCTAAACTTCCAACATTTTTGCACACTGAGCAACCTAACTTGCCGACATGAAAATACAACCAATCGTTTTTCTTTACAAAATCGTTCTTTTGTTTTACAGTCCAACAACTAGACCACAGACTTTGAAATTCACTTTGAACTTTACAGACCGTTATGGAACTCGTCGACACATCTGTAGCTTCAAGTTCCACACTTGAGTTTGATGATACTCCAGCTTGATGGACTTACGAACTGCTTGGACAATTTTTGCGTTTAGTGGAAGGCACACAAAAATATTCTGAATTTTTTTCATTCTCGCCTCGTGGTCGACAAATTTAGGTTATGTCTATTGCCGCGTAAGAAGTAGTACGAACTACGGCTGAGATTGCAACAAACACAGGCAATTATCTACATCAACGAACAACAGTAGTCTATACTGAGGGCAATCCAGATGAAACGTAACTAGAACTGGGACCATTGTACCAAACAGCTACAATATGAGCAGAGAAAGAACAAGAACGAATTCCGTATATCCATGCTGCCTGCAAACCGGAATAATGTTTTCGATTTCGATTGATTTTGATTCTCGAAATAACAAGGCGGTATGCGATATTTCCTTTTCAATTACAGCCATTTAGCGCGGGAACAGCGAAAATAATATTTTTAAAATTCCTTAACCTGAAAAAAATATTTGAATTCTAAATATTTTTAGAGATTTGTATCCACGAAGAGGTTCCAGAACGCCGTTCCGGTGCGTTCCACCAGAAAAAAGCCCTGTAATTAGGTAACAATGTAGATTTAAATAAAATAATGCCGATATGGGTGGGGGCGTAAAATACTTTCACTGTTTGTCGTAAGAGGCAAAAATAGTAAGGAACGACCCGGATAAGTTCTGACTTAGGAGCTTGGACTTGCGACCATCGGTATGTAGTAAAATAACTGAAAATCATCAAAATGTTGAAAAGTATCAGTTAAATAGATTAGCCAAATACATTAGTTTTTAAATCTGACTGTTTTTGTACTGTTTCGGTAATGGTTTAATCTACTCGGCTGAACTACGACTGGTATGTTTAGGGAACATATAATTCGCCAATTATTTTTAGTGTCCGAGTTTTAATTAATTCTAACCTATAGCAAAACAAACCGCGAATTGTAGACGTACATTAGCCAGGGCCATAAAATATTTAGGAAGGTAGATTTTAAGAGATGAATCATGCAATGACGGAATCATAATATTCAACACTTAAAACTTAAAATATATGCATTAGAGTCTTATTATCTGACCTGAATTTACCATTGAACATCTGTTTAAATCAAATAACTCGTGCCCTATTTGACTGTCATGAAGAAACCGTAGCAATTTTCGAAGTGCTAATAATGACCCCATCCATAAAGTCTCAAGGAACAGAATATTCTCTTATATTTTAAACATCTTTATACTGTGCCTTCCTTCACTAAGAAATATCTCGTCGTACTTAGACGATATTTGGGGGTGTCCATGAGATATCCACTGCAACATTCCCCAGGAGTTAGTACGGCTGTTGTGGTGGAGAACTTGTAGTTCGATACCATTCCGCGTCATAACACTTGATAGTCCGCCGGATCTCTAACCATCTCATTGATCCCAGCATGGAACATAGCTAAGACAATTAGGACTGAACTACTTCCGGAGCATTGCTGCCATACCATTGCCAACGGACCGCATTATAGCAAAATACAGCATCACACGGAGAAGTGGATTATGCTTGAGATAACTAGGGAACTTGTGCAAGCGTCTAATGTGTGTCATGGACGTATCCAACTCAGAAATCAACAGTTGAAAATTAAATTTTACAACAATACATAGGCCCTACGTCTTAAGCAGATCACCTTGAGTTTGCGATTGAGTTCTTTAATTTGTTTACAACTGCTGTGGGAATAGGAGAACAAAATGTAATGGTCATACTTACAATTTTACGGTGAAAATATCTTCATAAAAATATTGCACATCACAAGAAATTCTCTTCAATAATAATAATAATAATAATAATAATAATAATAATAATAATAATAATAATTACATTACATATTAACAGTATAATCAATGAATTTCATTCCAAATTTCATATTCGACGTTAATTCCTTTGGGAGAAGTTTACTGCCTTACCGTGGCTCACTGTTTCCTCTGATGGCGTAAAACATTGATGTACACGATTCCTTAAGCCTGTCTTTTAATAAACAGAAAAACACAAGAACATATTTTCCGTTATCTAAAACATTTGTTGTAAATGATTGTGTAACATACATTGTCGAATAAATCGTCCTTGGCTGATAACAGTTGTCAACACTAAACGTAAAATAATAAAATAGCATTATATAATTTCAAAATAAAAGAAATATCTGAACATTTACATCGTTAATTATTTAAAGAAACAAAATTGAAATAAAGAATCAAGCACAACATTAAATACTTGTATACTTTCAAACTGATCTTCTTCTTATTTGTCCATAGTTCAAATAGTACCTCAAATTGGTTTACAACCAAACACTAAAATATTTTCTCATCATCATTAAATAAATAGACCTACTTTACCTCTTGCTGTAGTTTATTCTGCTTCATGAACTCCTTCACATGATATTGGTAGCGGTGGAAGGAAATGCCCTCTTTTCTTATATGCCGCTTCTCGTAAAGGTCTTCTGTCAGAAAAATGTAATGTTTCCTCATACTCAAATTTGTCTTAATTGGGTTCTGGATGTATAACTTTACGATTACAGGAGGTACGGACTTTTTAGCATATCACTGTTCTTGAAAGAAGTCGTGATTGTCATGATTGTGGATATCATCTTCAGTGTCTAACGTCAAATCATGATCAGTAATTATTTTAGGATCAACGATTTTTATGTGCCTCGCCACTACACACGTCAGTTTGAATATGCACAGGACATTCTGAATTTCTGACTGTCCTTAATAATTGTTGCCCCGGTTAGAAACTTTACCTAAAACATCCATGTTCTGACGGCCAGTCAGTCCGGTGCACTACACCCACTGAGCACGTATCATATGGTCTCTGACGTAAGGGGTGTATTGCCTAGCTATGCACTTGCTAACAAATATAATTGAGGACAAAAATGGAAAAGGGTGTTAGTGCCAGAAACATGTTTTCAAGTAAACGCCAATAATATAGTTCTCGAGCATAATGGCACTTTCGTCCTTCTCTCTATTGTACCGTACCCAAGGGTAAATACGCTCTAGGACGATGCCTCCATTCCTGCATGAACATCCGACTAACTCAGGGTTGGGCAGAGTGTGGGTTGGTTGTCGGTTGGGTCAGGATAAAAGTCGAAGTTCTACTCTAAATATAAGTAAATAACAGGAAAATGGAGGTATAACACGAATGAGAAACAATCATATGGGGTAAGATGAATTTATTTATAAATATCCCCAAATCATTCTACTTGAAAATTAATAAAATCAAATAATAAAATAGCAGTATAAAATTTCAAAATAAAAGAAATATCTGAACATTTACATCGTTAATTATTTAAAGAAACAAAATTGAAATAAAGAATCAGGCACAACATTGAATACTTGTATACTTTCAAACTGATCTTCTTCTTATTTGTCCATAGTTCATGGAATATATGATAATACATGTACGCATACACTGCTATGTAGTTATTTCGCATGGAGTCACACTCTAACTCATCACAACGATACGGTTATGAATTTAATTTAAATCGAGAGTCGCCAAAAATTCTAACGTTAAAGAAAATTACAATAAAAAGAAAAGTTACGATGAAAAAGAAAAACTAAGACGCTATGGGACGTGATATGAACTATGTAAAATACTAGTGGCATTTCCTACGCTATATTTACAACAAATCAAGTAAGCGACACTAAACACACCCATTTACATCGGATAAAGAGAAAAAATCTTACGTGCTACACAGATTCTACGTGAATCGCGGTATACCAAAAAGGATCTAGTCAGAACTAGATTGACCATTCAGCACTCGGGCTGTTCCCCATTAAAACAACGAGACAAGGTATTCAAACAACGAGAAACAATATACAACATCATCCTGAAAGGGAAAAACATATAAATAGCCACCAACATCATGTAGAAAGCAATGGGCAACATTGCCTCCTTCTGCTGCATTTGAGCTCTCAACAGCGCGATCATCCCTCGTGTATTTCCGGGTAGGCTGCGAGCTGGAAAGAAATGTTGAACTCAACACTGTACTAAAGTATGGATTCTGTCTCCCAAGATTGTCACAAGGAAATACCATCTCATTCGCGCCGTATAATACAAACACGGCCAATATATCAGCTTGCAATGAGATAACGTCTTTCGTCGGCTATACGGAAAGTCACGTATAATCATTCCTTCCTAAAATGCTTTTACCATTTAACACACATCAGACTCATTAGTCTGGAATTAATTCCGTCAATACTGGTAACAATATACTCTCAGAAGACAATTGGCAGGTACATATCCACTGCACATTATTCTCTCACATATCAGGCATGCAATCGGCCTGCATAAACACTTTATCATTCCGCATGCAATCTTATTTCTCATATCTCTTATGAATCACATTGGCCTTCTACATTATGAGACCCGGTTCATTTCCTGTGCAAATCATTGGGCAAAAACAGATTCCAACCTAAATTCGAAGATCCTATTCTTTCAACGTTGTTATGCAGCTCCTTCGGACAACTTCTGAAATTCCATGCGTCATGCAATTAGCTATACCTGTCTCCCTGAATAACCAAAATAAAGTGACGTAGTAAGTATATAACTTTAATCTTGGATTAATTTTTCAATCTAATCCTCCTAGCATTTATCTATAAGGAAAATTCGGAATATTCTACACTAAATAAACATGCATAACTGAACAACAAACTAATCCTAAGAAATCCCTCATTATCCCAACTATCTAGTCATAAATCAGAATGAAAATAAAAAGTACATGCATTATTCTCTTATCCGTATATACAACAATATCAAAATGAATCAAACACATGCCGTCAGGCTTACTTTACATGAAATAAAAACCCTATCTAAACTGCACTAGTACTTTAGCATAATTCATATAACATTCCATAATTAACACAAGCGTCTTATCTTAAATTTGTGGCGACTCCCGGGATACATGGTAGCAGCTCACATCCCTGCTATATATAGGGATCTACTCCATGTCGATCACAGCTTCAACACGTGGAAATGCACTTCCTTCTTCCATAAGCGAAGCCATCTTCTTGCTGAAAAGTTATTTACACCGGAACACGGAAAGCTTGGGATGAATATCTCTTCACCGCTCAATGCTACACGTGCCGAACAACCCTTGGTGACAAAATGATCCAAACACACTGACACATTAATAATGCAAACTTCAACTTTAAGGGTATATACACAGTTTTGAGATCGGCACACGGTACGCTACGATAGTTCCTCGCGAAACGCGACCGATACGAAAATGTGAGACAATGACACGTCTCTCTTGCACTTGCTACACTGCGGCTAATTATCACCGTCTATGTTGATTTGATATTATATGAGCCATGTATTTGATTTTCCCGCCCCTCTTCTACTATTTATTGTGTCTGTGTTTTTCAACTTTTATGTATTATTGTGTTTTTCGCCCGTTGTTGTCCCTTTGGGCAAATAATAATAATAATAAAATTATTCCTAAAAGATGCTCCCAGGGTAAAGGAACTATTTCCGCCCTGGGAACGGCCCGGCCTGTGCTGCCTCCCCTCTGCCTTCCCTCCCGTACCCCTGCGGATGCGCCAAGCTCTTTACGCAGACTCCCCGTGTCGCCTTGCGTCACGTGGTCTCGCGTCACGGCTGCTCTTGGCCAGGCCGTGCGGCCTGGCTGGGAGCAAGTGTCATTCTTGCCTCGCTCTCGGACTTGAGCATCTCACGCACCGCCTTCGAACCCCGGACCGCTAAGGGGTATGGGAGGTAAGCCCCCTGAATTTGGTTAACAAGTATAAGGTCATGGGAGGACATTATTGATTGTAAACCACTGAATAGGCGCTGGAGTTGTTTCAAGTTGTTATAAAAGTACAGTTGCCTCTAAATCGTAATGTATGTGTGAACCTCTTGGGATCGTTTATTGCAGTCTTACTGCAACTTAACTTATTGGGCGCTTGTGCCCTTAGTGGTTGAAAGTATATATATGTATATGGTATCATGGTATGTCATGTTAAGGGAAAATTGCGCTCCTCCTTGAGCCACCTGAGGTGGCGCTTTATCAATAAGTCTTATCCAGAATTACCTTTTACACTGTTTTTTGGTGATGAACTGTGAACAGGGGCTGGATCCCTGTAAATTACAATAGGGCACGTGTCGGAGGAACCTGAGTGATGTTGGTGTTTAAATACTTTAAATCCTTTTACTTTTCTTGGTGTTTACCTATTTGTTAAATAAATTTGTTAATCTGATTTCCTCGGCTATCTGTGTTCTTGCCCTCTGGGTTGTGCTATATTCTCGGGAAGTCCAGACCCTATGGAGGCCGCACCTTCTGTAGGTTTCGCCAGTGATAATTCACGGTACAAAACTGGTAGCAGAGCGTTCGTTGGATCTGGACTTGTTTTTGATTAGCCGAGGAATTTGAGCCCGTAACATTCTTTCCGTTTCCGGGATTTCTCTAGTCGTTGTGTGGTTTATATCAATTCAACCATGTCCATTCGAGACATACCTTATCCGGGTTCCCTGCGGAAGGAGGAGCTTTTGTATGAACTTGGGATACGTAACTTAGAGTCTAAAGGCACCGTCAAGGCCGATGAAATTTTGTTACGGAATAACTTAAATAGACCGATTACGGTACCCCATTTTACTGAAGGTGAGGTCGCTAGCGCGCTGTCCCTTATTCAGGCTAACCTTACTAATATTGCATCTGTGATGGATTTTCTGGAGAATGATGTGGCTTCTCCTCATCAACTCAAGAGACTACAGGGTAGATTAAATCACTATTGTCAACGAGTGGAAGATCTCCTTTCCCTGGAATTGAAGGAAGAGATATCGGGTCAGGTTCTCGAGTTAAAGGACACATCAGCTGACCTTTTAGAGAAGGTGGAGGCCTGGTTAGCAGGGCTTTCCATTAAATCTAAGCCCGTACTTCCCCCACCTGCCCAGGTGGAAGACGAGTTGAATCAACAGACTCGTAGCTGTGAGCTTGACGAGGAGAGAGCTTCGCTTCCACCGCGGCAGTCTGTTCATTTAAATGCTCCTGCTGATTGTCGCCCGTTGAATCAACAGTCCACTGTGCCACCTTTGAGCTCGCCTTTTTCGAATATGCCTCATCCTTTGAATATGATGTTGAAAGGTGCCCCTCGTTACTCAGTAAACTCGGCAAGCGATGTGGTTTCTTTTCTTCGGTTTCTGGTTGAGTTTTTGGATCATGCCTTAGTCTTTGGGTTAACGCATGCTCAAATTCTACAGATTATTTATCCATACACGGTTGGGGTTTTGTCAAATAAAATAGTAAATGCTATTTCGAGTCAATCCTCACTACATCAGTTTCATGCTCATTTATTGGCTCAGTTTATTCCTCCTAGGGCTCTACATTCGTTAGTCCAGAAATTTTATTTCAGAGTGCAGCGCCTGGATGAGTCTCTATCGGAGTTTATTTCGGATATCAAGTTTTATGCCAGGGTTTTTGCGCTGAATTTCACTGAAGAGCAAATTGTAGCTACAATCGTGGAGGGCATTTCTCCCTTATACCGTTCATGTTTATGCTTCGCGTCCCAGCCTCGTAATTTTGAAGAGTTGGAAGCGATGGTTGTGTCTGCCGAGGGTTTTCGGCATGCTGATTCACTTCGAGTTGAGAATACTTCTTCCTTGTCCTGTGATAATTCTGGTTCTCCGTTCGTTAATAAACCTGCCCCATTAAAAAGATGTTTTGGTTGCGGGGCTTCCGATCATCTTCGAAATAAGTGCCCTGCTCGTTCTACTGGCGCACAGGTGTCGGGTGCCAGTTCGGGCACCAGGGTTCAGTCTAGGCCTTCTAGCGTTGTATGTTTCAGGTGTGGTGTTCCTGGCCACGTGGCGCGGCAGTGTTCGCGTAAGCCAAATGTTAGCTGACTAGATCGGGAAGCGGGAAGTGTTGGCCTCCCCGGTCTATCGCCTGTAGAATCAGGTTATGCTCGCCCTTCTTCCCGCGAATATTCTCTTGGGTGTCCCGATCAGTGTTTAGCCATATCCACCGAGGTCAAGGGATTAGCCCCCTTCGTCAAGGTAGAGATAAATAATGAACCGGTATCGGCCCTTTTGGACTCGGGAAGCGTAGTCTCGTTTATCAGTGAGAAGTGGTTTGCTCTCAATGGTTCTGTTTGTAAATTTTCTGATGTACTGCCTGTATCTCTGTCGTTTGTTGCTGCAAATTCTTCCAGAGTGGAAGTTTCCGGCGTGGTAAAGTGTAAAGTTCGACTGGCTAATTTCTCCTGGAAATTTCCCCTTTATGTAACAAAAAATTTGCCATATCCTATAATCCTCGGTTCTAATTTTTTTGCACATACTGGGCTCCTGTTGGATATGCAGGAGGGCTCCTGCTGGTTTAAATTCTGTAAGGCTACTAAGATACCCTTATTTATGCGTAATTCTTCTTCTTCATGTGTTGCCTCACCTCCTCAGGACCAAATGGCATTAGACCTTAGTCATTTGCCCGAGAATCAAGCTGAATGTATTAGGGAAATATGTGATGACTTCCCGGACGTTTTCACCGAAGAATTGGGGATGACGAATCTTTTAGAGTACAAGATCGAGGTCACGGACTCGGTTCCGGTTAGGTCACCGCCCTATCGCTTGGCTCCTCCCAAAATGCAAGCGTTAAAGGAGATAGTCAATAAAATGTTGGATCAGGGCATTATTCGGCCGTCTACTTCTGCCTACTCCTCCCCCATCTTCCTTGTCCCGAAGCCTCAAGGTGGTTATCGACCTGTTTTGGACTATAGGGCTTTGAATAAGAAAGTCGTATTGCAGTCAGTTCCTCTCCCTGATCTGCATTCTTGCTTCTCATGGTTCAAGAAGGCTAGATATTTTACAGTTTTAGATTTAAATCAGGCGTATTACCAGATTCCGTTAGCTGAAGAGTCTCGTCACTTGACAGCCTTCGCTACGGACTGGAATCTTTACGAATTTTGCCGTTTGCCTTTCGGTATTTCCACTGGCGCTGCTGTCCTCACTAGGCTGCTCGATCAACTGTTTTCTGACATCAAGTTCAACTATCTTTATCACTACCTGGATGATGTCGTAATTTTTTCCGAAACCTTTGAGGATCATCTCCGCCATTTGAGGGAAGTGTTGTCCCGTCTTCGCAAGGCTGGTCTCACGGTCAAACTTTCTAAGGTATCCTTTGCCAAGCCCCATATGTCCTTCTTGGGACATATCGTGTCATCCAATGGCGTCTCTGTTGATCATTCTCGTACCGAGGCCATTCGCCAGTTCAAACCTCCTCTGGATGTTAAGGGTGTTGCTCGCTTTGTTGGGATGGTGAATTTTTTTCGAAAATTCATTCCAAATTTTGCCAATCGAGCCGGGCCTCTTAACGCCCTCCGACGTAAAGGGGTTAAATTTGAATGGGGGCCCTCCCAACAAGCTGCATTTGATGATTTAAAGTTGGCCATATCTAACGCTCCGGTGTTGGCTATGCCAGACTTTTCCAAGCCTTTCATTGTTCAGACTGATGCGTCGGCGTCTGCCGTTGCGGCTGTCCTGTTGCAGGAGTCGGAATTGGGGAGACGTCCCATTGCATATGCTTCTAGGACCTTGTCTTCTGTCGAAGCCAAGTATTCTGTATACGAGCTAGAAGGATTGGCGGTATTGTTCGCGTTAGAAAAGTTCCGTATTTACCTAGAGCATGAAAGGTTCGAACTCGAGACCGACAATCAGGCTTTGAGTTGGGTTTTAGGAAAACCTAGGAAAACCGGCCGTCTGGCCCGTTGGGCCATTAGGATTTCAGCTTTTCAGTTCAGCGTACGTCATATCCGTGGTTCGGACAACGTAGTCGCCGACTCTCTTAGTCGCATGTTTTCGGATCAGCCTTCTCAGGAGGGCGAATCGTCAAGTGCTGAGGTTCCCTTGTCCTTACCCTTAGCGGGGGCTATCTTGACTGATACCCCATTACTGTATCATGACGTGGCTAAGTTTCAAGTGGAGGACCCTATTTTGGGACCGATTGTTCAAGATCTTAAGGAAGGGAAAATTATTGATCCTTATGTGTTAAGGAATGGCGTACTGTGTTGTCCCGCCCGTCACGATCATAAAATGAAGGTCGTTATTCCCTCAGTCCTGGTGCCTATGATTTTTAAATACTTTCACGAAACTCCTCTCGGTGGCCACCTAGGAGTATTTAAGACCAGGGAGAAGATTAGGGAAAATTTTATTTGGAAAGGGTTGGACGCTGAAGTACGGGAACTTGTTAAGGCATGTAAGGTTTGTGCGTTCAGTAAGCCTTCTCCTAACACCCGTGTCGGCTTACTGTCTTCTAGCCAAGCTACCCTCCCTATGCAGCGGCTCTATATCGATTATGTAGGTCCCTTGCCGAAAACTAGGACTAATGGTAATAGGTTTGTCTTCGTCTGTGTGGATGGGTTTACCCGTTTTTCCTGGTTGATTCCAACGAGGCTAGCCACTTCTGAGACTACTATTAGATGTTTGAAGTCTATATTTTCGTCCTTTGGTCCTTGCCAGTACTTGGTCTCAGACAACGCCAAGGCCTTTACATCGAACCTGTTTAAGAAATTTTGTTTCAGCTTGTCCATTTCTCATGTTACCACATCCCCCTATTACCCACAACCTTCTTACGCCGAGAGGGTTAACCGAAATTTGCGGTCTGCGCTCATTGCATTTCACCACGACGATGTTTTGAGGTGGGACACGTCGTTGCCTTGGCTTGCATTTGCTTTCAATTCTGCGGTACACGAGGCTCATAAATTTTCCCCTAATTCTCTCATGTTTTCCTTCGTTCCTAACTCTCCGCTCACCAACTTGTGGAATATAAATGAGTTGTTGCCTGAAAAGATCGATCCCCCTAACATCAGGGCCGTTTGGAGAAAGGCTAAGCAAAATCTGAAGGTCTCGTATGAGAAGAAAAGGGAGCGCTATGATAAGGGGCGCCGTCCTACCGATCTTGCCGTCGGTGACAGGGTCTTTGTTAAGAATTTCGTTCCTTCTGGAAAACTCGCTCCTCGATTTCGCGGGCCCTGCGAAATTATTGATTTCTTGACACCAGTCACCCTGTTGGTGAAAGATCCGGATACGGAGAGAGTGTTCCGAGTCCATTTGTCCCAGGTTAAGGCTGCCTAGTGCTATCTAGGTTTTGTGGCATTTGTTTGCTATGAGTATTTTTTTTCCGGTCATTCTTTTCCTTGTGTTTTCCTTCCCTCCGGTTCCCTTGACACGTGTTCTGCCTAAAGAGGAGCTATTTTCTTTGGATTTAAAAATTTTAGTGGTATGTTTAAAGATTATGTGAGTCCTCCCGGAGTCCCGTTTCTCCCTTATCACTCCCATACCCCGGTCCGGTTCTTCGAACCATCTCTTGCTTGCATCTCCCCAATGTGCTGGGCATCTATTCGACACAATTGCTGGCGCTTGATTTGTTTTACAGTGTACTGGAATGACTATCTTCGCCCGTGCCTGCATGGGAAGGGCCCCCCGTGTGGGCTGCCTTGGTGTGCCTCGCCTCCAGTGCCCGAGCCTTCGGCCTTGCTCTTGTTGGACTATCTACTGCCAGCCTACTGCTGACCTAGTTTGTGCAGGTCGCTACTGCCTTTCGTCACGTGGCGTGTGTCTGCCACGAGAACTGTCCAGCTGTTTGAGAAGATATTTTTGGTTGTATTGGTGATGGTGTGTGAGGCCGGTCTGGTCTCGAAAATTTACTGAGATGTCACTTGGTGAAGCTATTAACTAATTAAGCTGAAACTATTACTTGTCTACATCCCGGGATATTATGACAAGAACTTTCGTCTATAATACTACAAGAATTTCCGTCTATAATACTACAAGAATTTCCGTCTATAATACTACAAGAATTTCCGTCTATTATACTACAAGAACTGTCGTCTATTATACTACAAGAATTTTTTCTATTGTACTCCAAGTAATTTATATAGCTTATTAATTGTAAGGCAAGATTTTTATTATATTATTAGCTTATGAGCCACTGAATGGACTATATTGCAAGAGTATTTTATTGATGAAAATTTATTGCTCACCCTGGTTGGTGCTTTAGGGGGGGAGATCTGAGCCATGTATTTGATTTTCCCGCCCCTCTTCTACTATTTATTGTGTCTGTGTTTTTCAACTTTTATGTATTATTGTGTTTTTCGCCCGTTGTTGTCCCTTTGGGCAAATAATAATAATAATAAAATTATTCCTAAAAGATGCTCCCAGGGTAAAGGAACTATTTCCGCCCTGGGAACGGCCCGGCCTGTGCTGCCTCCCCTCTGCCTTCCCTCCCGTACCCCTGCGGATGCGCCAAGCTCTTTACGCAGACTCCCCGTGTCGCCTTGCGTCACGTGGTCTCGCGTCACGGCTGCTCTTGGCCAGGCCGTGCGGCCTGGCTGGGAGCAAGTGTCATTCTTGCCTCGCTCTCGGACTTGAGCATCTCACGCACCGCCTTCGAACCCCGGACCGCTAAGGGGTATGGGAGGTAAGCCCCCTGAATTTGGTTAACAAGTATAAGGTCACGGGAGGACATTATTGATTGTAAACCACTGAATAGGCGCTGGAGTTGTTTCAAGTTGTTATAAAAGTACAGTTGCCTCTAAATCGTAATGTATGTGTGAACCTCTTGGGATCGTTTATTGCAGTCTTACTGCAACTTAACTTATTGGGCGCTTGTGCCCTTAGTGGTTGAAAGTATATATATGTATATGGTATCATGGTATGTCATGTTAAGGGAAAATTGCGCTCCTCCTTGAGCCACCTGAGGTGGCGCTTTATCAATAAGTCTTATCCAGAATTACCTTTTACACTGTTTTTTGGTGATGAACTGTGAACAGGGGCTGGATCCCTGTAAATTACAATAGGGCACGTGTCGGAGGAACCTGAGTGATGTTGGTGTTTAAATACTTTAAATCCTTTTACTTTTCTTGGTGTTTACCTATTTGTTAAATAAATTTGTTAATCTGATTTCCTCGGCTATCTGTGTTCTTGCCCTCTGGGTTGTGCTATATTCTCGGGAAGTCCAGACCCTATGGAGGCCGCACCTTCTGTAGGTTTCGCCAGTGATAATTCACGGTACATTATAAAACAATGTAATTTGCAATTTACTCTGGAACAGTTATATCTTCCAGCTGCACGACTGAAACACTTGTTTGAAATCATATACTGTTACTGCTATAACACTTCAATATCCGCGATCACGATAACACTTCTACACTGTCCAAGCAGCCCGATCAGAATACACTTCTGCACTATCAAAGCTATTCGATCAGAATACACTTCTGCACTATCCAAACTCTTCGATCAGAATGACGCTCTCCAGAGCTTTGGTACTGAGGAAACCTCAGTAACGCCGTTTCAACTCTCGGGTTCCCGGTTGTCTAAACAAACCACCAATCAGAAAGCTTGCTATGTATGATGACACAATATTAATTATAATACATTTATGAAACACAGTTCAAACAATAGCAAATCTCTTCCTTTAATTATTATATCGTATTTCTGATTATATTTTGCTTCTAGACCTATGGAAAACCGATGAATGAAATTAACTCAAGCAACTATACACGTTGGTCAACCTGGGAATTAAGACTTGGCGCGATGTAGACTCCATACTTGCCAAATCCTCACGTTCTCATTGGCTGAAATATTGCTTGGTCATCAACTTGTACACGTGCCGATCCTTCCCAACGCTTGGTTACGCTAAGCTATTCTCACGGTCACAAGGAAGTGTTAGGCAATATCCAGAGACTTGATGTCTCCATCGACTTCCTGTCTCAGCTATCTTGGGAGTCAATACTCTACCATTTATGACTGTAATTTATATGAATAAAAATTTATATATATATATATATATATATATATATATATATATATTGCCAAATAATACTCTGAATATTTCTTATGAGCCGGCAGGATAGGCTCACTATCAAAGGAGACCAGGAATTAATGATAACCTACGGCCTTTGAAGTGCAAGTAGCCTATACTATATCCAATACATTTTATATAACCACACAACAATATTTAGCTCCTATAAATTTCGTTTATTTAATTAAGTGGCTCAGAAATTATAAAATACATGAGTGATAGCACACTGACACAATCGACAGCACAGAAGAATTGCAGCGCAATACGCTGGCACATTCACCCTTCTTTACCAAACTCAGCTGGACATATTGGACTGTGGCTCTACCTGTTGAACTTCCTACCACTAAACTAATGACCTCAGGCACATGCACAAGTTACCACCGAATGCGGCATGGCTTATTACCAAAAAATAACACCACACTTTTCATATTTCGGCACTTTCACCGTTTTCCATCTCTGGCCCTCAGTTAAGAAGGAAAATGTAGGTTCTGCTAGAAAGAAATTGTGGTGTATGAATAGTACACCCTTGAATCTTATATAATTACCAACGGCGAAGAAACCATCAATTTTGCCATAAAGCGCGATCTCCCTCAAGTCAATGTAGAGCAACACTCACCAAAGACACAGGGTGGCTAGCAAACGGTAAGCAGAAATGGTAACATTCTTAACACCAGGAAGACCACTAGCGGCAACACGAACATAGGCCTACTGCTCTTTGTCAATGAAATTTTGATCACAAACAAGTGGAAGCAGGGCTAACTGGGTATCTGGAAGCTGAGATCATCACCCATATGTAACATTAACTGAAGGAGGAAGTTCAGTTCTGACATTTCGTAAAAGTGAAAGACTGGAAAACGTATACTGTATATATAAATATTTGCCTTGGTGTTTTAAGTAAACTATATTTCTGGTATGTTCTAGAACTACTTTATTTATTTCATTGACCTGTCTCAGCCTTATCCTTGGCTTCAAAAGTGACCGAGGTATGATCTATACTAGTAATGCCATTCCTTATGCAATCAGGCCTTGGTGTGAATAATGTGGAAATAATATCACACGAAGGGTCAGTTGGCGCACGCATTTCAGTGGGATTTGCAGACTGATACATAATAGCAACAGCTGGCTTGGTGAGGAAATCAACGCGAAATTAACTCACTCTTCATTTCCCAAGTATGCCTCGTCAGTTACGCCTAGGCCATATACGACAGCTGGCGGTAGAGCCAGTAAGGATCTAATGAAATTTAAACCATACTTGGAAATAACGTCGGAATATGTTGACTGTAGGCCTAAGATGGATATTACTTCGGAAAATAAATATGCCCTTACTACTTCAGAATAGATTTCCTTCCGTAGTAAATTACAGTATAACACTTTCCACGATCCTGTATTCAAAGACTCCATGTTATCCGAGGTCTGTCGGCAAGTGTAATACACTGCCTGTTTTACAATTCAAAAAAGTTTTCGCATCAATCAATCAATCAATCAATCAATCAATCAATCAATCAATCAATCAATCAATCAATCAATCAATCAATCAATCAATCAATCAATCAATCAATCAATCAATCAATCAATCAATCAACCAATCAATCAATCACTATTGATCTGCATTTAGGGCAGTCGCCCAGGTGGCAGATTCCACATCTTTTGTTTTCCTAGCCTTTTCTTAAATGATTTCAGTGAGATTGTAAATTTATTGAACATCTCCTTTGGTAAGTTATTCCAATCCCTAACTCCCCTTCCTATAAACGAATATTTGCCCCAATTTGTCCTCTTGAATTCCGACTTTATCTTCATATTGTGATCTGATCTTTCCTACTTTTAAAGACACCACTCAAACTTATTCGTCTTCTGATGTCATTCCACGCCATCTCTCCACTGACAGCTCGGAACATACCACTTAGTCGAGTAGCTTGTCTCCTTTCTCCCAAGTATTCCCGGCCCAAACTTTGCAACATTTTTGTAACGCTACTCTTTTGTCAGAAATCACCCAGAACAAATCGAGCTGCTTTCCTTTGGATTTTTTCCAGTTCTTGAATCAAGGAACCCATCGATACTGTACTTCGTTTTACACATAAATACCTCTCTGAGAATGACTGGGAAAGTTTTCTTTGGTGATTGTGCATGACACGCTGGTGATCGTAATACGCCGGCATTACTCGTGAAATCAGATTCAGATAATTTGTGCGATAAGCACGAGACTTACGGCCAATTAACGAAGAAATTGAAGGCCGAGAACAAAAGGGTTACAATTCAAAATCCATTACTTTTCAGGAGAAGAGTTTTCAGTTTTAGCAGCTTACACCACTGCCTCTCACAAATACATTTGTTACACAATTTTTATAAAAATTGATGTCTGCATAGTTCTTTTAACTTGCAACTTGCAACTCAAAATATCCCTTTTGATTCTTTTTTTGCTATTTTGCTTTACGTCGCAGCGACACAGATATGTCTTACGGTGACGATGGGATAGGAAAGGCCTAGGAATGGGAAGGAAGCGGCCGTGGCCTTAATCAAGGTACAGCCCATTTGCCTGGTGTGAAAATGGGAAACCACAGAAAACCATTTTCAGGGCTGTCGACAGTGGAGTTCGAACCCACTATCTCCCGATTACTGGATACTGGCCGCACTTAAGCGACTGCAGCTATCGAGCTCGGTCCTTTTGAATTAAGCAATGACTAATGACAGAACATTGAAAACAGTTAGAAGAGTTCCAAAAATCGAACTCTAGTGAGCTGAGTCTCCTAAGAAAGGACGATATCAAGTGTAAGATCTGTGAATCTGTTCTACCAATCCACCGACTCTATAATCTGTGTATTGTGTTTTCAGAAAGCTTGGAGACGAGGGGATTTCAGTGTCAGTGTTTCTTTGGTCGTATCATGTTGCATGCTGTGTAATAATTAATTGTGCAATTGAAATTAAAATTCAAAAAGAGATTTTGGACACCGGTATCAACCGTCTCCCGCGATCGACTAAAGCCTGTGTTTGTGATCAGTAATCCAGAAGAGCAATGCTCTCCAAGCTCAGCACTGAGTCACTTGTGACAACACCTAGGCGTAGGTGTACAGCGTCTAGCAATACCAACCTATCAGTGGAAGTAACTTCTACTAAACCAGTTCCCGAGTCTTCACTATAAACTCACAGTACACGCAAAGTTCATTTTCCTAAAGCCCTGTCTAACGCTGTCTCACAGTGACCTCAGTCTCCAAAGAAAAGACGGTGTCGAGTCTGAACTCTCTGACTCCGTTTCGCTATGCATTCCACTTGATCAAAATTTTCAGCAAGCTTGTCTTCAGTGCCAGTGTTTCTTTGGTCGTATTGTGTTGCATCCTGTATTATATTTAATGAACCAAGTTAAATTAATTTTGGAACTAATTTAGTCACACAATCTGCCTTTCATTTTTTTTTTTTTTTTGTGAACACACATTTACTAAAATTATATGTCAACATTTTGATATTCATAACTCGTAACTGAAATGACAATGCACGTCCCGTCGTCCCCATTATCCAAATTTTCAGTTTTTGGTGTAGACTATGTCGAATGATTTTAATTCTGCCACCCTCTGTTAACTTGTTATGGCTGAGGATCACGGGGATAGTAACTAATGGGAGAATTCTTTCCTTGGGTATGTCACATACCTCTTTCTTTCATATCAGCCAGATGTGAAGTACTTCTCATACCTGTGAGTTCATACAACTACCAAGGTAATGTTCCGATCTTGTGATTCTTACTTAGATTCTCATTTGCATGAAAACTATTCAGAACACGCGCATATTAATGCCAGCAAGCTTCTAAGTATTATCATTGGCATGTGCATTGCTATGTGAACGGTGTACAATAAGTTTAGACCTCACTAAATCTTGCTGTTATCTTATCAACAGAGACCAACAATAAACAATCATTTCTACCAGAAAATATAAATACTATTTTGATTTTACATTGTAACTTACTGACGTGAATCAGTCGTTAACGGATTAACTTCTGCAACTACATTAGTAACACTACATAACGGAGATGAGTAGCAGCAGAAGAAACAGAGCACAACTCAACTAACAACAATAGCCTCTCAGTGTAATTTTATTGTTGACTAGCAAATGTAACCGTGCTTCGCTACGGTACTATACCTTGTATACGGAGTTCTACGTAAGTTACTGCACACGCAGTAAATAAGATTATATTAAATTGCACGTCCCATAGCGATATCCGAGAAATAAAACGGGCAAAACCCCGTACGTTGTTTCCCATGTAAGGTGCAAGTTGGAGAAATTTAGATGATAATGGGAGGTCACATTTCCTCCTGTCATTCACAATTGAGTTCTGAAGTTTCTACAATAACGGCAGGCTCACTTACCAGCTGATATTCGCAATAGAGATGGGTAGTTTTCATTATAATGTCAGGCCCCCTTTCCTAACGACAGTCCCACTCGAGTTGGAGAGATTTGACTGTAACCGAGACATGCTGCGCTATCCTAAATATAAAGAATCGAGATACGACAATAAGGCATAGTACCAAAGTTGAAGATCTCTCCAAATTGAGCAGCAATTTTCTAATCTGCTTTGTGAAATGACTTATGGTTTAGAAAGCAGTTACCACGAAACGAAGGTCTGAACCGTCGAGGAAATTGCCTCCATATTTCGATATTTTTCGGGGACTAATAGCAATACATTTGAACAGCCTCGAATACTCACTCAAAGGAAAGAGTGTGGAGTGACCAAGCGAAATAATGTATGTAACAAAGGGACGTAACGTACAAGGGATGTTCCGCATGTAGTCCACGGATTTTACAGAAAATCAGTAGTATAAGAGAATATGGAAAGAAACTGTTGTTGTGTCCCTATAAACCCACATTCTATTCAGTGATTTTAAGCCATATGCATATCTAAACCTCCCTCTGGATCAGTACACTCTATATGTGAATTTTGGTCGAGATCTATCCAGCCTTTTCGCCGTGATGGTGGAACAGACGGACAAACAGACAAACAGACACAAAAGCTTAAAACCACTGATACGGCCTTGAGTTGACCTAAATCGGATAAATATCTGAAAAATTGGCAAATCAAACGAAGTTTTTTATTTATATACATAAGCATGAGCATGTTTATAAGTGCAGACCTTCATTTTTAGATTTACTGCTTTTAAATGGTAGGTCATATCAACAAACGGATTCCGTCACCAGACGTCCCTTTAGTTTTCTACATGGTTGGTCCCATGACATTTATTTATGAGTTAGATTGAATTAGCAGCATTAAATTGGGTGAAATCCGGGTAGAGTTTTCACCCATTACTTTCTTTTTCGGATACTTATGCAGCAGCTGGAATAATTAAATTGCCGGTCTGAGTGGCTCAGGCGGTTGAGGTGCTGGCCTTCTGACCGCAACTTGGCAGATTCGATCCTCACTCAGTCCGGTGGTATTTGAAGGCGCTCAAATACTGGCACGTAAAAAACTTCTGCGGGACTAAATTTCGGCACCTCGGCGTCTCCGAAAACCGTAAAAGTACGAGTAACGTACTTACGAGGAACGTAAAGATAATAACATTATTAAATCATAAAATTTGGCTAACATGTGATCACTGGTCGTGTCAATGTGCATACCGCATTTGACGATTCCATCTTTCCTTTAAGTGTGCCAAACGATAAGAAATGCGTGTAAAAAGTACAAAATTAACTTAAAATTGAGAAATATAGCTCTATCTAACGTATAAGAGATCGAGATACGACAATATGTCATAGGACCAAAGTTGTAGATCTCTCGAAATTGCAATGCGATTGTGCATTCTGTTTTGTGATACGACTTACCGTTTAGCCACCAATTATCCCGAAACGAAGGTCTGCATCGTCATTGAAATTGCCTCCATATTACGATATGTTCCGGGGCCAGATTGCAATTTTTCCTCAAAGCAAAGAGTGTCCAGGTTTCTGGATTGGCACTCGCATACATACGGAGTAATTAAGGAAGAAAATATTACAGTTAACAAAGTTGAAATTAATAGAAAATAGGATTATAACTGAGGATAGCCGGATAGGACAGATGGCCCTTTGTAAATACCAAGTGGATGTATTGTAAAATGAAATGCCCCTCACCAAATTGTGATTATATGAGTTAGGATATAAGAAGTCATAAACAGAGGAGAAATTTAGGAGCAGGGATTCTTAGGTAAACAGATAAGAGGATGACTTTTGGTGATATTATTTAAATCTAAAGAGGCAAGACAGAGGCAAAAAGTTAAAGCTGAAAACAGCAAAATTTATAGCAAATGCCAGAAAACACCTTATGGTGCGAAATCTTGGTCTACACTCCGCTGTACTATTCAAATGTTCACAGTCCATTTAAAGCTATTCGACGACGATTGTAACCTCCAACGGGATTCTGCAAATATTCCGCAGAATGGCAGCATGACGTCTCTCTCGTCCTCTACGCAAGGAACAACCACGAGTTTACAGGAATTTTGAAGAAAATTACATTAATCTATGTTACTTCACTGCTGGAAAGCAGCCAAAGACGTTGCCATGGTAACCGGTAGGTTCGTTGTCGGTCTGTCGTCACTCAATGCAGAGCATGAAATCCGCACAAAGTAGTAATTTTCTCCGTCATTTGAAGAGTAAGCGAAATTATACTCAAACAAAAGTTGTTTAAAATGAAGGGACATTTCACATGTAGTCCACGGTTTTACAGAAAATCAACACCGGTAGTATAAGAGAAAATTGAAGAAAACTGTTGTGGTTTCCTTATAAACCCCAATTCTATCAAGTGATTTCCAAATCATATGCATACCTAAACCTTCCCCTGGACCAGTATACTCTATATATGAGGTTTGGTCGAGATCTATCCAGCAGTTTTGCCGTGATGGTGCAACAAACAGACAAACAGACAAACAAACAGACACGAAAGCTAAAAACCACTTATACGGTCTTGAGTTGACCTAAATTTGATAAATATCTGAAAAATTTGCAAAACAAACGAAATTACAGACAGCGGACCCCTACAACGTTATTTATATACATATGTGGTGGTGATGATTGTTGTTTTAAGAGGAAGTACATGTGGGCAACCACCCTCTATTAACACTAAACAGCGGGAAAAGCGAAAGGGGCCCAACACTTCGAAAAATAAAGGTATTGGCCAGAGAAAGACAAGGGCTACGAAGGGCGTAAAAAGGATACCTAATACCATCAGGATCTGAAAAGAAGTAGACTTGACCAAGGGAGATCGGACAGGATAGATGAAAGTGAGTAACCTCCCGAATGCAAACTCAAGTGACGTAGCTGAAACTGCGCAGTCAACTCACGCAATTTCCCCTGATTTCTAATAACACATGAGATGTACTGACTATAATTAGATGCAGTTTGGGCTTCAACCAGATGGCAGCCCAGCAACCAGTAGGGTAAATAAGATGATTTCATGATATTTCTTGATATTTTAACAGTTATTCATTACTGTGATAACGGTTTTTTCCAATCGTTGTACTGGAATAAGAAAGTCACTACCAAAATGTTATCTCATCTTTATTAGCAAAAATAAAAAATAAGGCTTAAGTTTCTTATGTTATGTAATTTCGTGAAATGGAACACTTTTTTTTTGTCAGGAGCATTTATTGCAAAAACAAACTTCAATACAAAATTAAAACACCATAACACTTATATTAGTTGCAGTTAAGTAGATTTAGGAAATTTCAATAATTGTTATTTGTAATTGTTAAGAACTCTTAACCATTGTCGTTGACATTTAAGCACATTTTAGTCCGAACTAGCTGATGTACCCGTTGCTTCGCTACTGAATTCGACACTGTATACAGAATTGTAGCTTAGGTAGTCTACACGTTGTGGGCAACACTGCATTAAATTGCATAGCTCTTAACATTACCCTAGAAACGCGACGTAGAAATCACCTACCATCAGTCACAATCAGGTTAGGGAATTTCATTACAATGGCAGACACTCACTTTTCCCCTGCCTTTCTACATCCTCAGAACGACTGTTTAGTGGTTTTCCCAACTGAAATGAACATAGATCATTACAATGACGTCAGTAGGAATGGAGCGAGTAAAAGCAATGATTTTAGAAAACTTATCTTTTTCCGTCGCTTTCCGGAATGATATTTATCATTTGGCCGTCCTCTAGAGCTCGGGATTCTTGTCATTCTGCTTGGCCGGCATCGTTGATGTCATCGTGGCCAGGGGTCACCTCAGGCATGTCGGTCCAGTTCGGAATCATCCAGATAATCGACTCCCAATCTCGTTAGTAAGCCGTTGTTTCCTTCGAAAACTCAAAGCCTTCTAACATGAATTATATAATTGGATTCCGCTTAATATAACTTCGTATAATAGCAATGTTTCTATTAGATCTCCGGTATGTCTGCAGATATTTCAATTTGTTATAGTAAAGAATGGCTTTAATAGTTGTTTATCGTACCTAGTGAGGTATAATGAATATTATTTCTTGAAATCACGACCTTGTCGTTGCTCTTCTTGTTTGCTGCTGCGAATCAGTTTATGCGGCGTATTTTATTTCTTTACACGTATTTGTTAAATATTATTATATTTTCGTACGCTGTCGGCTTATTTATGTCCTATAAACAGCTTTTCTTTCTTATTTCCTTCACTATTTCCAAAAAATTGACGCGATTTTACTACTTCTTCTTCAGAATACATCCATGTACTTGAGTTAGGCTTTCATTTGTATTTTGAAACAGTCATCCTTAACAATTCGAATATCTATTCTGTCTTGGTTACTGCCACGGCGATTTCATTCCTTCCGACATTGCGTTACTTTCAATTCCTTTATTCATTGTGTGTAACTTCATTACTAGTAGTCGCATCCGTCTGAATTCGATTGAGTTTGATTGCAGGAATAGTGTAATGGCACAATAGTGTGTAGGACCTATCCTTCGCCCTGATGATCGCGGCAATGCAGGATGGCATGAGTTCGATAAGACATTGGAAGCTTTGAGAAGCCATCCTAATCCACGACCGCTGCACCCAGCGAGTTGGTTGCGTGATACGGGTCGTGTAGCTGTGCACTTGTATTTGGAAGATGGTTGGTTGGCACACAACCGTCGGCAGACTTGAGGATGGTTTTCCGGGGTTTCACATTTTCACATAAGGTAAATGTACTTTAACTAATTCCACGGACGTCTCCTCCCCAATCTTTGCCTTTTGCTGTAGCCGTGTCACCAACAACATTCGTTGTTAATACTTCTCATAGTAGCAAGTTAAAATGTTAACCAACATTAACTTTGGTTTAAAGCACAATAACAACAATATTGTCACTTTATACCAATATGAGTGAACTATATTGTGATAGTTCGTAATGCAGATATATAACCGGGCGAGTTGCCCGTGTCGTTAGAAGCGCGCAGCTGTGATCTTGTATCCGGGAGATAGTGGGTTCGAACCCCACTTTCGGCAGTCCTGAAGATGGCTTTCCGTAGGTTCCCATTTTCACACCAGGCAAATGCCGGGGCCGTACCTTAATTAAGGCCACGACCGCTTCTTTTCCACTTCTATTCCTTTCCTTTCCCATCGTCGCCATAAGTCATATCTGTGTCGGTGCGACGTAAAGCCAATTCTAAAAAATAAAGGAAGATAAGTATGAAAAATATTTTTCAAGAAATAATTTTTGATTATAGATTAGCAAGTATTCAATAAGGAAAGTGAAACTAAGTATTGTATTCAATATGAATTTTGCTCCCAACGTAGGTTGTATATCATCGGCTAGATTTCAGTTCATCTTGAAAATGTCATGGGACATGAGAGTTCGATTGCACTCCACCGCTCACTTGGAAACGCCACAATAGCTCTCCTTCACTGAACAAACCATATAACTGCTCTGACGTGACGTGAACTACCGTACAGTTTGATATGTGCCTTGTCAGAAAGGTCGTGTGCGATCAGAGAATGAATGTGCTCTGACATTTTTCAGATATTAGAATACAGTATAGATATGCCAGAGCTCAAGCTGGCCATGAACAAAACAATAAATAATATAACTTACCATTAGATAGTCAAGAGAATGATCTTTACTATATTACCTGGCATCTGAATTGCATTGGCACATTTATAATCCCGGAGCTGACATCATTTGGACATAGGGATGAATATACTAGGGATGTTAAGTATAACACTGGTCCATGTGTATTAGTCAACAGTGGATGACTTCCATTCAGATAGTAATTAATTGGCGTGCGGCCTGAGGAGAGGCCTGGTGCAGGTTTTCCGAGTGTGTTTGTGAGGATGGGGTCCAATCTATGACGAATTCTAATACTAAGGAAAGCATACACACCTAGCCTCTGAGCCATCAGAATTAACCAATGGAGGTTAAAGGCCCCGATCCGACCGGGAAAAGAACCCGGGACCCCTTAGACGAAAGGCCAACACGCTCAACATTTAGCCATGGAGGCGAACAAAACTAAGCGTTGATAATGTATTTGAATGAAGGCTCAGAGAGAAGGTATATCAGAATCAATGGTCAGCGCGCTGATCGAGTTAGCAGAGCGTTTCGGGTTGGCATAGTTGTGAGCCTGCAATCGGAAGAATTATTTTTCGATAAAACATGCACTAGTTCAGAAAATGCTTACACGTTAATGGCCGTCATTTTAAAATTGTTAATTATAGGACAATCAGAATAAGCCTGTGTTTGAAATGAAAATCTGGGATATATCCATACCAAATTTCAGCTTGTTTTTACTTCTGTCATTAATAACATTTTTATATATATCCTTCACGGGACGCCTTATAGAAGATACGAATTATAACTAAATATACAAAATAAGAACCACTACAAACACAAGCTGAAAAGAGAACAGAATATACGAAACCAAACCTGTTGCCATGTAAACAATTAAGGTTGCCGGTGAATGTATCATATCAGCAGAAATGAAGTTCGTGATTTTCAAAATGCGCATATTTATAAAACCCAAACTTTGCAACATTTTCGTAACGCTACTTTTTCGTCGGAAATCACCGAGGACACATCGTGCTGCCTTCCTTTGGATCATTTCCAGTTCGCGTATCAAGTAATCCTGGTGCGGGCCCCATACACTCTAATTGAGGTCTTACCGGTGATTCATTTGCCTTCTCCTTCACATTCTTATTCTTTCTTTTTGTACCCCTTCGTTCCGTTTCTTGATACGGGATCGAGGACGATGTGAGGTGAATGTATATGGCTTATTTTGACGGCCGGGTACACTTTCTGATGCCAGACTCGTTTGAGGAACTAATGAAAATGAAATCCTTGGTACATTTCATAAATATCTTCAAAACCATAGGAAAAGGTCTTTAACCTGTATTTTCAACCTTGTTTATGTGATTATCCCGATCGATATATATTAATACTAAGGTACTTTCAGGGATTCCCATGGGGCTCTTTCACTCCATCAACACAGTGATTAAAACTGAAGGGACTTCTTCTTTTAGAGAAACTTTCAACTTGACTTTTCGCCCCGTTTACCATCATATCATTGTCTGCTGTCCGTCTCACATTGTCGAGGTCTTTTTGCAGTTCCTCACAATCTTGTAATATTTATTACTCTATACAGAATAACATCATCAGTAAAAAATAATTCCAGTTCTTTACTCATACCATGTATCTTACTATATATAAAAATGGATGTATGTGTATTTGTGGGTGTGTGGGAGTGTGTGTGTAAATGACACGTCTCGTCCTAAATCACGGGAGGAATTTCAACGAAACTTGGTAGACGTACTATCGGGAGACGAGTACTGTGGGGGTAAGCCATACCTAGCGCTCTTAAGGGAGGTGGTCAGGGGTGTTAGGTATAAAGATAATCAAAAATAGTGCCGAATTCATAGTTTTCGGGTTCACTGAATTGAAAAGTAGTACTCCAGAATTTTTTAAAGTCCAAGTTCAGTCCCCTTTTAGGTGGAGAGCGATGGGGGGCTGAGATAGAGAAATAATTAAAAGCAGTGTCGAATACATAGATTTCAGGGTCTCTGAGATGAATAGTAATACTCCGGATTTTTTAAAAGTCCAAATGGGGAGCGAAGGGGGTGAGATACAAAAATAATCGAAAAGCTATACATCAAAATCGTATCATCTTCTTCTTCTTCTTACTATATATAATATGGATATATGTGTGTCATGGATGTGTGTGTGTGTGTGTGTGTGTGTTGGTGTGTAGATGACACATCTCCTCCTAAACCACTGGAGCAATTTCAACCAAACTTGGTACACTTATGACTTAGTATCAGGAGACAAACCGCGAGGGAGTAAGACACCCCGAACACCCTAGGGGCGAGGGGGTCATATATCAAAATTAACGAAAATAGTGTCGAATACATACTTTTCGGGGTCGCTGAGGTGAATTGAACACACTGGATTTTTAGTATCAGGAGACAAAACATGTTGTAACCAAGGTTGAGATTTACAAAACACAACTTTATTATTCGCTTCAAATGCAAAATACACTATTTACACAAATAAAACTGAAATTTAACTTGAAGCAAAATGAATTAGGAATCTTGAGAAAGAGTCTATCTTTTGTACACTATATACAAGTTTGCAGTATTTACATCCACTTCTATCTCGAAAAGATAGTCCTTGTGATAAGAAAAGTCGATAGTCGAAAACTATCAGAAGTACTGACATAAATGTTTTGGAAAATCCTTCCTTGCTGAGTTCATAAAAGCAAGTTCAATGTTGAAAGAATTCTTACTTGGCGAAACCAAGGGAGCTTGCATTAATTAGGGAAATATGACGGTATGTAATAGTATGACTGGATATGGGCAGCGGAAGAGGAGCGGTGACCAGAGGTGAGACCTCGTACTGCCAGAAATTCAGTCCACCTGGCCGAAGCACATTTTCAAGAGGAGTAGCCTCCGTGCTCGACGTAGGGTGTATTCTGGAGCTGGACACCGGGGCAAGTGGGCATCAGGACAGGCTGGGAGTTCCTCTTTATAGTACACACACGACTGTCCAGGCACGCGCACTGAGGGCTGCGCGTCGAGGCTAGAAGAATGACACACTGGCGCGCGTGTAGCTGGCTGGCGGAGCGAGAAGGGAGCGCCGGACATACAACAAAACACGTGGGGGTAAGACAGCCAAGAAAACCTTAGGAGCGAGGAGAGAAGGGGTGAAATACTGTATATCATCGAAAGTAGTGTCGAATCCATGCTTTTCGGGCTCGCGGAAGTGAATAGTGACACTCCGGAATGTTTTAATGTTCAAGTTCAACCCTCTTTTGGATGGGGGGCGAGGGGTGATTGAGATATAAAAATAATCGAAATAGTGTCGAATCCATAGTTTTCAGAGTCGCTGAGATGAATAGTAACATTCGGGGATTTGTTTAAGTACAACTTCAGCCCCCTTCGTGGTGGGGGAGGGGTGGCGATGGGGGAGTGATTAAAATAATTGAAAATAGTGTCGAACCCATAGTTTTCGTGGTCGCTGAGATGAACAGTATCACTACAGATTTTTAGTATCAGGAGACATACCACGTGGGGGTAATACACTCCAGAAACTCTTAGGGGCGTTGGGGCGAGGGGGCTGAGATATAAAAGTCATCGAAAGTATTGCCGAATCCATACTTTCCGGGGTCGCTGAGATGAATAGCGACACTCCGGAATTTTTAATATTCAAGTTCAGCCCCCTCTGGGGTGGGGGCGAGCGGGGAGTGATATACAAAATTAATCGAAAATAGTGTCGCATACATAGTTTTCGGGGTCGCCGAGGTGAATTGCACACTCCGGATTTTTAGTATCAGGAGACAAATCACGTGGGAGTAAGACACCTCAGGAACCCTTAAGGGTGGGGGGCGAGGGGGTGAGATATAAAAATCATTGAAAGTAGTGTCGAATCCATACGTTTCGGGCTCGCTGAAATGAATAGTGACACTCCGGAATGTTTTAATATCCATGTTCATCTCCATCTGGGGTGGGAGCGAGGGGGAGTGATATATAAAATTCATCGTAAATAGTGTCGAATAAATAGTTTTCGGGGCCGGCGAAGTGAATTGTACCCTCTGGATTTTTAATATCATGAGACAAACCACGTGGGGGTTAATACACCCCAGAAACCCTTAGCGGCGGGTAGCGAGGGGGTGAGATATAAAAATCATCGAAAGTAGTGTCGAATCCATAGTTTTCTGGGTCGCTGAAGTGAATAGTGACACTCCGGAATCTTTTAATGTTCAAGTTCAACCCTCTTTTGGGTGGAGGGCGAGGGGTGATTGAGATATAAAAATAATCGAAATAGTGTCGAATCCATAGTTTTCAGGGTCGCTGAGATGAATAGTAACATTCCGGATTTGTTTAAGTCCAACTTCAGCCCCCTTTGGCGTACGGGGTGAGAAAGGGTGAAAAATAAATTATCCAAAAAGACCGAGATAATGGACGTGTGTATGTTCCAGTATGACTTTCAAGTATGACACTAGCTGAAAAATATACTATGGGAGTAATACGCCCTTAAACCTATAGGAAAGCTGGTGAAATATAATCCATATTAATAATTGTAAGTCAGTTTTGAGCGATCTACATATACTGTATTGTATCTATATATATTCATAAGATAATTAAGGCATGAAAATGAAAACAGGCGTTTTCCAGGCATCTTAGAGACTTAAAACTTGGTATAACCAGACAAGCTGATGACTTCAGGATCCCAAGAAAAATCGAAAATTCTCAAAATTCTCTGATGGGGACACGCTGGGAGTTTCAAATCTGCATAAGAACGCAGTCGGATATATTTATCCAAAACGATAACCTATAGGTTTCATGGGCTTAAAAGTTTCCTGAAAGTCCAAATTTTTAACCCCCTCCCCCACATCAAGATGGCGGAACAATCTGCCGGACGAGTTAAATAATTGGAATTTGGCAAAATTATAGCTTTTAGCGTGTAATCGATGGAAAATTTACGAGATGTTTAAAATTTGTATTTTTACCCCCGAAAAATATCGAAATACGGAAGCTACTTTAATAACGGTGCAGTCCTTCTTTCGGGGTATTTGGTGGCTAAACGGCAAGTCGCATCACACAACGGATGGCTCAGTCTCCGTTCAAATTGTAGTGATCTACAACTTTGTTCATATGAGTTTTTGTCGTATCTCTATCCTTTACACGTTAAATTTGGCTCTATTTCTGAATTTATCTAAATCTTGCACTTTGTACACGTAAAACTGATGGTTGAATCACTTATAGGAAAGATAGGATCAACAAATTCTACACGAATATTGGCCAACCCAGTAGCCACATGTGAGCCAAATTCTATGTCTGAAGCTGTCGCGTAAGTATCTGAAACGTAATTCACTGTGTGAAAAACTTACACAAAGTTCACCCTATTAAACGTTTCTAAAAATCTTACCTTTAAATAGATGAGATACGAGGAAATATCATAGGATCAGCCATTTAGATCGCTAAATGAGGCCAGAGGCGTCTTATCGTACAATCCGTTTTTCTATATGATGCACCGTTTAGCAGCAGGTATTCTGTAATTCAAGGTAAACATGCATATACTTGCGTATGCCGATCTATCTTTATTCACTGAAGTTCATTTCTAGCGATCTAAAAGGGGTGTGTCCGCCATTGTAATTAATACTTTACAAATCAATAGTGACTCTGCTATTGTAATCAGTACTCCCCACATCGTCTCTAACTGGCAGTAGGAATGGGGTCCTCCTCCAACTCCTGTGTACCATTGTAATGAATAATTCTCTTCTCGATTTGACTAGCAGAAGGCAAGGGAGCGTGCACTCTTTTTTTTTCAAAACTCCTTTACCTAATGCTCTTTGTCAGTAGGCAAAGGTGCCCCCTTGCAAGGGTGCTCCCTATTATAAACAAATTTACCCATACAAATATGACTGACGTTACGCATAGTCAATTGCAGTAGACAAGTGGACCTGTCGTTATCATCACAACTCCGCAACTCACACTTTACATAGGAAACAACGTATGCGGACCTCCCTATGGTGTTTCTTGGATAACGCCAAGAGACATCCAATTTAAAAAATCTTATTCACTGCATGTGCAGTGATTTACTTCGATATCCGTATACAATGTAGAATACCGTAGTGAAGCACGGGTACATTTGCTAGTATATACATAAGAAAACATGAAGGTCCAAAAATACTGCCTTGAGGAATTCCCCTCTTCTAGAAATATAGTCACCCATTCAGTTAGTCTTTTATCTAGTTGGGTCTCATAGCCATGGAGTTCGTACGAGGGGACAAGAGATGAATTACATCTACCTAAATTAGGTAGACTTTACACTCTTACCTCAGAAATGGAAGTAACATTGTACACGTACACAACTGAAATTCAGAAACTGGGTTTTATAAGAATAAGAATAAGAATAAGAATAAGAATAAGAATAAGAATAAGAATAAGAATAAGAATAAGAATAAGAATAAGAATAAGAATAAGAATAAGAATAAGAATAAGAATAAGAATAAGAATAAGAATAAGAATAAGAATAAGAATAAGAATACGAATAAGAATAAGAATAAGAATAAGAATAAGAATTTTATTTGTTTTACATCCCACGTCCCACTAACTACTTTGACGGTTTTCGGAGACGCTGAGGTGCCGAAATTTAGTCCCGCATTTCATTTACGTCCCGGTAAGTCTATCGACACGCGGCTGACGTATTTGAGCACCTTCAGATACCACCGTCGTTTTGCAGGAGCTGTCAGTTCTGTAACATTTATTTCTCTGTGTAATATAACATAATCCACAAAAAGTCATATCTGTGATTCCAGTTATTTACTCATGTCTTGACCGTAACATATCATGTTATCATTTTGTAATCTTCTCTACTTTAAAGTTTACAGAGCGAGTTGGCTGTGTCTTAATGTTTTCCAATCCCTAATTTATTTTCCTATAGCAGAATATTTGCCCTAATTTGTATTCTTGAATTCTAATTTTATCACATGTGACCCGTTGTGCTGAAAGACACATTAAGTCGCATTTTGCATTTTCATTGTGATGTTTCAAAGTGGTAGGACAATTGTGTTTTAGTTTGACATTTACTGTAATTACTGCACAGTGAGCAGTTTAATAATGAACATGCATGCATTTCAGAAAACTCGCACGACTAATGTTTGTTGCTTGTGTCATATCCGCAAGCTGCCGCGACTTCTTGTCAGTCGCAGATAGTAGAACAGGGCCATCCAGCCATTGCGCTCCGAGAGCGCGCCCGCGCTCGGGGAGCACTGGGCAGTCAGACTAGCGCTCCTTCCCCTACCAGCACTACAGTGTGGCAGCGAGGAGACCTGAGACGGACGATGTTCGGACCGCGCTGACTAGATACAGTACGTACGTATGTACAGTCGTGCGTCCAACGGCTTTTGTGGGTGTGTTGCATATTGACAGGGCTGTTTTGCCATAACTAATATACCGATGTATGGAATATGCAGGAAACGAAATCAAGTGTTAAGTAAAGAATACAGTAATGTGATTTATTCAAAACTGAAATTGATCATATCTGAGAGGAAAATTCAACAAAATTATACCAATATGAACAGACAGTACAGACCTTGACTGACTTTTGCTCAGTCGTTTTTACGAGCTTTTACTTTTGGAGCAAACAATTTTCTTCAAATTGAGTAGGCCTACCATATTTCTAGACACAGCTATTCTTAAACAATTGCGCAAGTTTCTATCGCTCATCGTTCCATGTTGTTTACTTTTGGTCAGCTTAAGAACCGAAAAGAAACGCTCACAAATGTACGTTGAGCCGAACATTGACAGAACTCCTGGTGTTTCAAGCACTGGATCGCCGCCATTAGGGTATTACCGCTCTCAGCCATTTTTAATTTTACATAGCTGAGGAACCCGTGCGTAGACCACGTAAAGCAGGAGCTCCATCCGTCGTTACACTCGTCAACCGCTCCCATTTCCATCCCATTGACTCAAAAACACCCTCCATTGCTTGGAAAATATCGAAACCGGCAGTGGTGTCTTTGAGGGCTACCAAGTCTAGGAAATCTTCGTTGACTCGAAGATAGTCATCCACCCCTCAAATGAAAATAATGAGCTGAGCTGTGTTCGCAATGTCGGTTGATTTGTCGAGTGCGATGGAAAAGGATACAAAATGTGCTGCCCTCTCCATTAATTGCTGTTCCATATCAACGGCCATATCGTCTATTCTGGGAGCCACAGTTTGAGGAGAAAGACTTTTGTCAAATTTTTCAACTGGCTCCACAGGACAAATACATGCCACCGCGTCCATTCGGCACTCCTTGATTACATTCCCTTCCGTGAAGTGTTTCGCATCTTTGGCAATTCGCGGCGAACATTTGTAGGTTGCTCGTAAATTGGGTCCACCAACCTCACTCTCCTCAACCTCCTGTCAGACAAAAATACGGCAAGTCACAATTTTTGTGTTCTTCACATACTAATTCAATCATTTCTCATTCCCGTTTGTAAACAGGCATTTTAAAATTAAAACAATAATACTTACAGAACAGTGCTGCTTGAAATTTTCTTTCAATTCTTCCAACTTCGATTGGCGATTGGCGTCTGTCAAATCACCGTAATCGTCCATGTGGTTGGCACTGTGGTGCCGTTCCAAATTGTGTTTTTTAAACACATTAAATCTCGGTGGCACACTATACATTTGGCGTGCCCTTTATAAGCTGTAAAGAAAAATTAAATATCCCATTCTGCTTTAAAGGCTGCTGCTTCACCACTCCTTTTTTTTGGTATGATGTTCAGTCATGACAATTGCGAAACTGATTTAGTTACACGCTGTCAACAAAGCGCTTCGGCGCGGCGGTCAGACCGCTCGCTCAGCCAGCCAAGCTCCTCCCACCATTACCGAAACTACCTTTCCCCAAAGCGCTCGGAGCGCTGGCTTAGAGCGCGGCCAGAGCGCTAGCGCTCGGGGAGCGCTGTTTGGATGGCCCTGTAGTAGAAGAATCCTGCCTAAGGAAGTAAGTTCAACATAGAAACATAAATAACCATTCCTGATAGCCTGAATGGTAACCATTGGTGCATAATATTTTCCAGATTTTCGTACTAAATCCATAAGGATGTGTAGATGACCTTAGAATACAAAATCACCACGGGATTAAAGGTTTTGTGATGTAGAATTCAACCTTGCAAAATGATATAACAAACTTAATTAATCATAAACTAAATCATGTTTATACATATAACGTAATATGTACAGTAACGACAAAATTATTATTTACACCACAATTTTATTGTCCATAGTGCACTTCGAACAGTATATGGCAGACTCTTACATGAGTTGAATGAAAGGCTGTTCTATTTTAATGGTTTGATTTCAATGTGTTATTAAAACACACTACTAGGAACTAATATTGTTGTACATTGCATATTCAAAGCGAATGGTCAGCGTACTGGCCTTCGGTTTAGAGGGTCCCGAGTCCGATTCCCGGCCGGGTCGGGAATTTTAATTGGTTCCGATTAATTCTTCTGGCTCTGGAACTGGGTGTATGTGTCCGTCCCAACACTCTCGTCGTCATATTCAAACAACACACCACACTACCAACCACCACAGAAACACGCAATAGTGATTACATCCCTCAATATAGGGTTTTGGCGTCAGGAAGGGCATCCGGCCGTAAAACAGGGTCAAATCCACATGTACGACGCAGTTTGCGCTCGCGAACGCACAGGTGTGGGAGAAAGCGGTAGAATAATAATAATAATAATAATAATAATAATAATAATAATAATAATAATAATAATAATAATAATAATAATAATTGCATATTCAAAGTCACTGTTCAATGCTGTCCTGCGATATAGTGCGATATGAAATACAGTAGTTTAGTAGTTTGAATGTAATTACCGTATAATTATTTACAGTTGATCATTACTTCAAGTAAGCTTCTGGAAATATTAGCCAGCAATCAAAAATAGATACGTGGGAAGGTGTTACTCCAGCAAAGAACTTACATAAATAAAACCTGATCAGGTTGTAATACCTAAAACATCACCTTTCTATATTTTGAAATAAATTATTTTAGCAGGCTGGGCAGACTGATAACGTCGGATCGAGTTTCGTTGATAAAGAATACTAAAATGAACTCGAAATTATTATTATTTATATTATTATTATTATTATTATTATTATTATTATTATTATTATTATTATTATTATTATTATTATTATTATTATTATTTTATTGCATTAGTACCATATGTGTATATTGTGTCCAATTACTATGCTTGTACCTTTCAGAAGCGCAACCAACATGTAAGTAACTAAGTAATAAATAAATCTTCTAAAACGGAGGTCAGGAAAGAGTAGATTATATTCAACAAGAATCGTTGATATACTCTGACAATTAGACTTTTCAACATATTTATATAGCTTTTAACTTATTATTACAGGTCCCGAAGTATAGAGGTAACGTGCCTGCCTCTTACCCGTAGGTCCTTACTTCGACTCCAGGCTAAGTCAAGGAATTTTGCCTGGATCTGAGGGCTGGTTCGAGTTCCACTCCGCTTATGACGGCGAGATGGCGGCCCCGGTGTAGAAAGCCAAGAATAACGGCCGAGAGGATTCGTCATGCTAACCACACGACACCTCGTAATATGCAAGCCATCTAGGTGAGCAGCAGTCGCGTGGTAGGCCGTAGCCATTTGGGGCTGTTGCTCAAAGGGGTTTGGATTTGGGTCATTTAATTTATTATTGGCAATATTCTATTAATAACTATCCTCGCCTGATCTCAGATTGTCCAAATCCGTCCCAAGTGAAATAAAGAGATACAATTTATCTCTGATATGATCATGATCAAGTTTGTCACAGCCATTTTTGTGTCACTTTCATCCTTAGCTTTAACAATATGAATTTGATGATGATGATGATGATGATGATGATGATGATGATGATGATGATGATGCTGATGCTTGTTGTTTTAAGGGGGCCTAACATCGCAGGTCATCGGCCTCAAACAATATGAATTTAGCAGAGATATGAACAACGTTAGTAACATCGTTTCTTTCGCAATCAGTCTCTGCGGAATAGTATGAAAGTGAAATAGTGCGGGCTTATAAGTGGAGCTGGTACACTGATGTGAGTAAAAGCTTCCGTTCTCCAAGGGGACAACAACGGAAAACTCCATCACTCCTCATTATTCTTGCACATCTTGCCAGTCACTGCGCTATCTATGACAGGTATGTTCGGGATCGAACCGGCCTTCGGACTGAGAATTCAACATATCTAATTTCAGAAAATTTTGTGTAGAGAATGAAGGCCCACAAATCTACCAAGTTCTGGCCAGTGATGAAGGACAGGGATACTAATACTGTGAATTGAAAACTGATAATTAAAGCTTTCACGGACGAAAAAAAGTAACAGCAATATTTTGTTTAAAAATGGATCTACGTAGCATGTGAATGATGCTTGTTCGAGTGCGGAGCAGATGCAGAATTTCCATATCAATGAATTCTGGAAGTCAAATAATTTATAAACTCATAACCTCGTTATAGATCATCTTTATGTCATCTTTTAGACCGAGTGTGTTCGCTACCTTACCTTGGATTACCTTACTGTGAGCTTGCATTCGGGTAATGATGGGTTCCAACGCACTATTGGCAGCCCTGAAGATGGTTTACCGTTGTATCTCATTTTCGCATCAGACAAAACTGAAAGCCATGGTCGCAACTTCCCCAGCATTAACCCATTCAAAACCCGTCGTCACCATAATACCTGCGTCAGTGTGACGTAAAACCAATAACAAAGAAAATTTCCTCTCACATTCTTAACCTAAAAAACTCAACCGTCAAAAATTATTAAAATGTAATTCTCCTCGAAAATAACTTTGGTATTTATACATTTATACGTGTTTAAATCTGGTACAGAGCACGAAATAATATTAACAGAAGAATGCTATACCTTTCTCAGTTAGTCTCCAAGTTTCCTCTAGTGTCTTCAGTTCTGTGACCTAGAAATCAGTTGTTTCACTGCAAGCAGCAAGATAATAGCTTAGCTCTTGAACCTCGTACCTTGACTGCTGTCTGTCATGCTATTCCCTGGGGAGTATTACGTGGTGCAGTGGGCAAATACGCTGTAACCAAATCCACTAATTAGTGGTTTTACTGAACGTCTCCAGGAGAAACCAGGGATCCTACTGTATTCGATTATGTAACTACTGTCATTGCTGTAATTACATCTACTGAAACGGCTGTCGAGTGAGCTGCTTATAATAATGAACCTTCAATACTGATACCTCCTTGAAAATTAAATTGAACAACTAAGAATTATTATGTTGAATAGTAGTGCCAAACATTCTCATACTTTACTCATGATCCCTAGTGTAATGTTTCATCATCTGATTCTCTTTGGACTTTACATAAACCCTTGGTCGTCACATGTGTGTTTATTTCAGTGTTTCTTTGACGTGCAACTAGAGTGTGGACGTTAATTCTGTAGTATCGGACATAATTGTATTTTCTGGGCCAATATTGCGATGGATCCTCTGGGTATCGCTCCTATCTCAGAGAACAGCACAGCGATTATTTAAGAACACAAAACCGAGCTCGATAGCTGCAGTCGCTTAAGTGCGGCCAGTATCCAGTGTTCGGGAGATAGTAGGTTCGAACCCCACTGTCGGCAGCCCTGAAAGTGGTTTTCCGTGGTTTCCCATTTTCACACCAGGCAAATGCTGGGGCTGTACCTTAATTAAGGCCACGGCCACTTCCCTCCCACTCCTAGCCCTTCCCTGTCCCATCGTCGCTAAAAGACCTATCTGTGTCGGTGCGACGTAAAGCATCTAGCAACAAAAAAAAAAAAAAAAAGTCGTTCAAAACATTCTTTAACTTCAAATTCTAGGTTCAGCGAGTTCTTATCAAAACATGTTTTCAGGAGCACGGGAGCAAAATTTTCTAGGTGTATATTCTTTTATTGCGGAGATAAATTATTTTATCATTAGGCTCTAGCGGTTTTAATAAATATACGAAGGTAGCTATACTCGGTGAATAGAATAGATGATTCCAGCCATAACCTCGTTCACAGTGAGATTAAAAATACTGTTGATGTAGAACAGGCATTCATACATATTTAACTTTCCTGTGTACTTGAGCAATGCAAGAAACGCTCTACCATGAGAGACACTGGGACTCAATATTGAGGGCTATGTACCTCGCTTACCTGTGTATGGATTGTGGTTTTCCCACTTCATGAATCTACCCACATCCTAGTTCAAGTTTAGAATATCCTTCATATTTACTAGACTCAAACACCTAAAATCCTTACTACAAACATAGAAACACAACACCGGCTGAATGAGCAGGTAATTTCTCTCTTCCTGTGTACAAGGTTCTGGGATATACTTATGTACAAGTCGATTGGCGTTAAGAGAGCTCCATGTCAGATTAACTTATAGTGTCCCTTTCCAGGACCAAAATTCAACATGCCAGCATGTCTTAAAATCGATAGGAATTGAAAATAATTTAAACACGTTGTATTATTATTATTATTAATAATAATAATAATACCACAAGCAAAATTACATGAAGATTGATATGAAAGATGCATATCAACTACAGTACTTTAGTTAGTAAAATATGTCATAAAGACTACAAATATAGCTTTGTTAGACCTCCAATTTAGTTTTTTCACCAGGTAGCAGGGACGTTTCTTAGAACGTTCAACAACCACTCAGTAGTAAGAATGTTTCATATCAAGAAAATAAAATTTCTGATTATCACATAAGCTTTGAAATTCTCTTGAATTTTTCAGGAATATCTATGAGCTAAAGAATCAAGCACTTTGGAGAACATCAAAATAAGTACAATACCTTAATATTATAATTTCAAGTTAGAAATTTCAGCATGAACAATATTTAATAGTAGTATAACTGAAATGCTTCAAACGAAATTAGCATTTAAAGTTGTAGAGGTACCTGTAATAATAATAACAATAATAATAATAGTTATTGATACTGTATAGGCTTTGGGCTTATGCCGTGTCAAAAAATAAGGTGATATTCTTTACGTTTCGCAGAGAACTGCTCTCTGCTTCCTCAGAAGAAATCTCGAATTTCCACGAGAAAGGCTTCTTAAACAATTACTCTTTAAAATTTAGACGTTATAATAGAAGTGGAAATGGTACGTTCATTCGCCACCAGATGGCTCCCAGGACGTGGCACAACGCTAGCGTTCGAAGCGGAAGCTGACCGAAACATCAGAAACAGTCTAAGCGGTTCACATAACGTGTTTCCGTAACATATGACATTGACAGGTGTATGACATAGACACAAGCCTGGAATGAAACATCTGGTGACGAGGAACGTACGAATTTTTGAAAACACCGAGACGAAATAACAATAGTGAAAGACAGGGAAGGGAACTAACTACCTACGTAATTTCTTAATGGCTGGCAACCAGGTATTACTTAATTGATAGCCGGTGTCCCTGTTGAAATTGTTGGGACATCTACGTATTTCCACAGCTTCCCGTATTATCCTGGACCTGTAGTGTCTAGTGTGGGTAAGAGCTCGAACATCTTGGAACATGTCATCATGACCCGACGATAGAGCGTGCTCAGCTATTGCCAATTTTGTGTGGGTTTTTTTTTAATTTTACAGGACTATTGATCACAGTACCTTTTTAACAAATATTGGAATAACTCACTAGCCAATGGCTGATAACTAGAGATCACGCTCTTCCCGTGTCTTTGAGTAATGGAGACTCTCCAGGTTCCTATAAACACCACAAGAATTAATCATTATGGTTTGTGCACTACAAGTAGCGCCGTCGATCAACTATATAGGCTGAGAATTTCACATAGAGGTTAACTTGGATAATTTTAAAACACATCATCTAAATTATCACCGAAGATTATATGTGTAACTAATTTTTTTCTTACAGAAAATTATAAACAGCATTAACAGGAAATATAATTTTCTTACAACAATACACCTTTTTGGGACAAAATCATACCCTCATAAACAGCATTAACTGGAAAGGTAATTTTCTTACAGTACATTTATTCGGGACCAAAACATCACATCACAATCCTTTGTCGATTATGTGAACACAAATGAATTCTCCAATATCTACAGTATATAAATAAACTCGCAACGACCATGTGTCTGTATATTGACTATTTCGGCAAAATTTTCATTCAATTATCCGTTTCAGGTGTAATAATGATCATCTGCATATTTTTTTGCTTTGGTGTCTCTTTGTCTGGGGTCTTATAACTTGAAACCTGCTGGATATATTTCCACCAAAGTTCATATTTAGAATCCACCTGTCCTTGGGTAGGTTTCAGGGTCAATGTTGTTTCTAACTCCATGAACTGACTGGGGATTCATACGAAATCGAAACCGTGATTTTACGCTCCCACAAATATGCACAACCAAAATGAAAGTCTACCTGCCTTAAAGGAGATCAATTTCTAAAACTTTTTTCTCGTGTGTATGATTTCCGTACGAGGATTAATAAGGGTGATATCATTAACACACCGTTTTTCACTCAGTTTCCAGCGAACATTTTTTAGCTTTTTTTTTTGTCGATTTGTCTTTTCATCCCTTGGTTTAGTTCTTATAACTGGAAAACTACTCTATATATTTCTACAAAACTTTATATCTGTCCTTGGATATATATTAGGGTCAATATTATTTCTAAATCTCGGATTGTTTTGGGGGTCTGTAGGAAGTCGAAACAGTGATTTTACCCTCCCATAAAATATACATGACGAACCTTAATGGAAAACTACCAGCCGTAATGGAAATCAATTTCTAAAAATCTTGTTCTCGTGTGCTCCTTTTCCATAATAGGATAACAAGGGGGTTATCATTAATGGACTGTTTTACAGGCTTAATGTCATTTCAAGTTGAGTTAAATGGTTTAATTAAAAAGCCATTTTAATCTTTTCGATTGAACAGAAAATAAGAGAGGTATCGTCAACGATTTGTTTCAGTTTCAGTCTTCAGCCACAGTGCCACTTCTGTTTTCAGATGAACAACAGTACACAACCGAGAAATAGGGAGAATTATTCACTGTATCACAGGAACTGTATCGTTCAATAAACTCTGTGATCTATCCCATTCTATCTCCACTTTGTTCAGCTTTATCCTGCTTCACGTTACTGCTACGTTCTATCGCAGAAGAATATCAGGTTAACATGCCGAATTAAACTTTTGAAAAGAGGCATGTAACTTCGCATAAATTCATGAAGGAATCGTGAAATCGATTACCAATTCCCTTGCGAAGAACGGGTGTATATCCTAGTTAATAATAACAATCTGCGCTTATAATCAGCTACCCAAGAGTTGCAACATAGATTTCTCAATGCACCTCTCAGAATTCAATATTTGCCACTATACAACTTCGACAATTCTACATAAACAACTTATTTAAAAAAAATATGAAATGGAATGGGATTTATCATTTATTTTCTCTGAGTTCAGTCATAACGTACCTCACCTGTCAGTGAACTATGACTGCTCTTAAATGTTTAAGTATTTTGACACCAGTGTCATAAATCAACCAATACATATAAGAATTAGTGTAATAAAGTTTTGATCTATTAATTTCTTATCAATACTGTTCTTTGCTTTTCACTATTGTACTACAATACTACGTTACGCCTGTTAAAACTGGAGTACAACTCTGTTACAGGCATTTTGCCTTTAATAAATTGAAATAAGGATACATCAAGTTTTTTGTTTGGTAGTGATGGCTAGGTTACTTTCTGAAAGATGTTGTAAACGGAAGAGAGTCTACTTTGAGCAAGTGACAGCTTATTCAGATTTTGACAAACGCCATGTCCACATTCAATGGCATTATAATTGCCCAATGCACCTTCTGTGTAGTACACACAATTCTACTTGCAGCCAATTCTATCGTAGGGTAAGAACATGAAATATCAGGTATATTGAGCTTTGTACTGGGAAGATCTTTGTTTTAACAAATTAATATTTTCGGGTTACTACTTAATGTGCCACCAGAGATTTTTTCCATTCCGACATCGTACAACATGGAGAGTCCGACTGCTAGGTTGAAGGCTCAGCGTAATGCCCTCCGGTTCAGAGGGCCCCGGTTTCTATTCCCTGTCGGTCGGGGATTTTAACTATGTATCATTAAATCCTGTACCGCTGGGAATGAGCATTTGTGTTCGTATCATCTAGGCACAACACATCACATTACTAAGCGCAACACAAATGCGCAATAATGAATACATCCCTTCATCTAGGTTTGGCATCCGAACGTAAAACTAGGCCAAATCCACACACGAGGTGACCCAAATAAACTGAGGAAAAGACTACAAAAAAAAAAAAAGAATATTGCACGACATTTAATGCGAAATGGACTTTTCTTTTCTCCCTTCAGAAGTTCCTTTAGTTCTACTGGGTTTGAACTCGTGATATTGGGATCCTTCTCCAACACTCAACCTCTGAACCACAGCAGTAGTAGCGGTTCATGTTACTGTGTTTATGATTGTGTTTATAATGTGCATTCAAGTCTTGTATTTACTCCTTCAATCGCGTTTATATAGCAGTCATGTTAGTTCTACCTCAAAGTATTCCCCAGCAGTAATTTCCGACGACATACCTGATCTAGATTCTAAGTATTATATTTTGTATAATCAGTATTCCACAATTCTATTAGTACAGAACATTCCTTACCCTCGAAATGGAAATAGGAAGGTAAAACGTGAAATGGTTTGTTTGGTTTTCATTCATTTTCGACAGCTCTCGAAAGTATCGAGAAAGAACTACTTCTATTTCTTCTGCACATAATCCGCCTTGAAAACCAGTGAATCAATTGTAGGAGTTGTACGAACTTGCTACAAACATAGCACAATTCAGTCAGCCAAGCTTCTATTTCCGCGGGGCACTTAAACTTATCGCAAACTTTGTTATGCCTCGCAGTATTGCACAGTAAATGTACCAGAGGTAATAATAATGAACGTGCTCCCCTCACATAACATCTATGGCCTTTGTATTGCACGATGCTTGAAAAGAAATTTAGTGATGGATGAATTTTTATCTAAAACGGTTCTTAAAAATCTTTTAAAATAATCTTCGTACGTTAATCATTTTAGAATAAAACTATTCTCAATTTTATTCTCACTACGTTTCAAGAAGACAAGTTGGTAAAATATATCCATTATTTTATGTTTTACCCACACATTCTTTCACATGTCAGCTAGTAACAGATCTCTGTAGGTGATGGTGATGTAATGTATCCACGGTATCCCCTGGCTGCCGTAAGAGACGGCTGAAAGCGGAATCCTCAACGCCTCTCATCACACGAGTATGGGTTGGGAACCACGGGTCCCGTGGATGAGTCTGGTATTGCCTTCAATTATTAGTGCCGGTTCCATACCTTCATCTACCCTATCCATCCATCCTTAGTCAACTCTTGTTCTTTTCCATGTCCAAAGGTATTAGGTAAGTGAGGCGTAGGGAATGCTTCATTTTCACACCCTTCGCCACCGTTCCTTTTCTTTGCCGACACCCTCATTCAACGAAGAGTGGGATGATGGTGGTGTTGATAGTGGTTGTACCAGGGGTACACCTTCCCCGTCTATTTAAACTGCGCGCCTTCTCTAACGCCAGCTGTGTCAACAGACTTGAAATTGTGAACACCCAGAAACCTTCGTCTTCTACAGTTAGATGTCTCTACCATCGATTTAGTTGCTCCCTCTCCTGGACCAAAGTTGAACTACTGGATAGAGTAATATTTATCTTGGGGTTGGCAAACCTTTCCGTCTGATGATTGTTTTGTTTATGTACCGAAGTTTTCAACACTTCAGCTGGTTCCTCCTCGATTGTAATCAACCTATCAGATACTTGGAAATATGTTCTCTAGCCAATTAAAACCGGGAGTGTGTACAGGAATCCAGCCTATCCGTAAAGTGTACTTGAAGCTTCTACTTAGGGTACTATAAAAGCAGGGCACTTCAGGGCCGTCTTGTCTGAATTGCTGCAGTGCTTGGAAGTGTGACTTGACCAAAGGGAGGCAGGAGCGAGGCCTGCGTGAAGATGATCCAGCGGCACAAGCTAATGGCAGAATTTACTTAGACATGTGATAGCTCCTGCGGATAGTTTGAGGGGAAGGTTTTAAACTCTGTTATTTTAATGTAATTTTGTAAATTGGCGGTTTCAGTGTAGAATTTTCGGTACGTCTGAGCAGTCTGGTTCTATTCCCTACTGTGAAATATGTAATGTGAACCTCTGTCGTTTCCCATTCAACCTTGCATTGGTGACTTAAGCTCCGAACCTCTAAATTTTTCAAACTTTATCTTGGCAGTAATGTTTCTCCTTTAGTCACCCCCGTGTAGAATAGGTTTAGCCTCTGTATCTTCGGGGCGTAAGCCTACTTAGGTTTCTAACAATTTCTATAAGGAGTGCTGGTGTTTCGCCTCCTTGCCTTTTTCTTATGGCTGGTTTATACAACCTGTTCTTTTACCATTAAGACCACGTAGTATGGGCAATTATGCCCCTGTTTATTTATTTCTCAGTGTAAAGTTTTACTTGTGTTAGTTCCCTTCGGTAACAGAGTCTAATGTAACTGTTGAGCAAGAGATAAGCCCACATCAGGGCAACAGTGTATGAATGCTTTAATGTGAGGTCAACCGATAGGTCTTCAGGTGGAATTTTAGTGCACCATAAGAAACTGATGCCTCTGCGAGGCTAGATTGAGGTATTTTGGAGCTCAGACTCCTGAGTAGTGTATTTTTTGGGAGCAAATCGTGCTCATATAAAATAATGTACCTGTCAAGGGCAATAATGTTCTTCTCTATGTAAATTTACTGCCTGGTATTATCACAAGTTTTTGTACTTGATTTTTGGACTTCTAAGTCCCTGATATTATTAGAGCTGACGAGCTCATTAATTACCTGTTATATTTGTTCGGCATTCATTCAGATTTTCTATGTCTCACTTTGAACAGAATGAAAGAAATAAAATTTACAAATTTGTTGTGTTACGTCAGGGCCTCTCAAGCGCCCAAAATCTCACGCGTGCAAACCGAGGTGCAGAGGCTCCGTGCACTGTGCATCGGTCCGACTCGGCTCAACTCGACTTGATTCGGATGGTGTAGTGTGCTGAGAGCGACGAAGCGTTCGGTGATAGACGGCTTGTTTATCAGTGAAATAGATAAGCGCAAGACGGCAACATAATAATGGAGCAAACTGTTTCGAAAAAGCAAATACTTCCGAAAGTCCATTTCAATCGAACTCAGAACTTCCGTATTTCTTTTGTCAGTCGCGACAATAAAGCCAAATGTTGAATATGTGGAACAATAACTACATAATCATTAAAATAGTTTATTTTTCAATACAAAGACTTTGCTCGAATTCTACCACAATTTGTCAAAGGAAGATTTTCCTAAGCTGCATCGAGAAGCAGCTAAGATTATTTCTATGTCTGGTTCCACATGCATATGTGAACGGGTTTTTTTTCTGTTTTGACTTGTTTGAAAACTAGATTGCGTGCGAGTATTTCTGATTGTAATTTAAAGAACGCTCTCAGAATTGCCGATTCCTTGTTTCATATAATACTGGTATAATCGCAAAGAAGAGCTGGGGAAGATAAATTATCTGCTCAAACTAAATTGTTGAAAGAAGAGTTTTTTCTTAACACCGGTAACCTTGTCCCATACAACAGAGTTTTTCCGCTTACCGTACATAAACCTTTCGCAGTGAAGGGAGAAACAGCAGGGTAAGTGAAGAAGGCGGAGACAGGCCGAACGGGTGAGACAGGTGTAGAGAAAGAGGAGTGGGGGTTTGCACTCTGGTCAACTTAGTGAAGTCGTCTCCTGCACTCTGCGCCGTGCAGTGCACCGTCGCATGCACGCTGAGAGGCCCTGTATTAAGTTCTGTTCTAGTTAAAGCCTTGTCCACACAGTCCTTATCCGCCTGTGAATCACCACGGAACCCCAGAACAGTGGTGTTTATTGTTTGAAGGCGAAGTACAGCTGGGTAATCATTCTTTATATAACACTAATCAAAAGGAAAATGGAAGAGATCCGAATGAAGGTATCGGGCAAAGAGTGAGGGCTCCGAAGGACGTGAAAATGAAAGTCTCCCCACACATCGAAAACCTAATAACGTCGGGGTCGGAAAAGAACAAGAGTTGACCAAGGGAAGTCGGCTGGTAAAGTTGAAGGTGAGAAGCCTGACACAAGTAAGTGGAGGCAATGCCATCTCAACTAGGAGACCCGTGGTTACTAACCTTCGCTCCCAAGACAAAAGACCTTGCGTCCCCTTTCAGCCTCTTTTAGACAGGCAGCTGGCATTATGGGTGAATTCTACTGTTCCTACTTACACGGGGTCGAAGGGTCAGACCCAATCTTCCTCTGCATAGTGTTTAGCGAATGGTTGCCCAGTTCTACGTCCTCTGAAAGCAATAATCACAACTAACACCACTCGCCCACTAAGACTAAGACACAACACCAAAGCTTCGCAGATGATTTAAAACATAACTTGGTTCTAAAATACACCATTAATCGAAGGAGAGACAATGTACTCTTTTAACGACTTGAAGTCAGTAAATATAATTATTGCAATAGAACAAATCAGATATAACTTTCAAAGTAATTTTAGCTGTCATGTGTTCCGTTAGTTTTAAAATAAATGTTGACAATTCCTAATGTGTAGATTTACCATTTCCCCGATATCTCGTGGCTGCCGGGGCAGAACATTCCATGTGAAATATTTTAGCTTAGAACTTTGGCCAGTAAGGTTCTGTCATCTAAGGTGCAATATTATGTGAATATTGTCAAGGCATTTTCGCTTTTCATAATGTATGTGTTGCGGGTCAGTATCTCCAAAAGGATTATCACATAGGAGGTTTTGTTCCGGCAACGACAATCTGCTGGAAATGAGTATCTGTTCAGTTCTGCAATCCAGTATGAAGTTTTGTCATCAAGTTAAGCTTATACCGGACCATGAGCCGTATCGTGCCGGCTCATAATAATAATTAGAATATTATGTGACCCAATATGTAAAATTTATTCATAAAAGTTACAGTCTAACATGTTAAAGCATCGTATCCCAAGATAGTTGATACCGGATGTTGAGCAAGACAGTGAGTCGCTGGACATTGCTTCATATTTCCGTATGGCCGTGAGAAAGGATGGCGTAACCAAGCGCTGGCAAGGATCGACACGTGTAGTAGATGCTGACTAAGCAATATATTTCAGCCAATGGGAAATTAAGGACTTGGGAAACATGGAGGCTACACCGCGCCAAATCTTAATTCCAGAATGACCAACGTGCTCAGTTGCTAAAGTCAGTTTCTGTAGGTAATCGGTTTTCCACAGTTTCAGAAGTCAGATATATTTGGAAAAGTAATATAAAAATTGGTGGAAGCGATTTGCTAGTGTTTGAGCTGTGTTTTGTAAATATATCACAAATAATATTGTGTCATCATATACGACGAATTTTCTGATTGGTGGTTGGTTCAGACACCCGGGAACCCCATTATTGAAATGGCGTCACCAAAGCCTCCTCAGTGACCCTAGCTCTGGAGAGCGTCACTCTGTGTTAAATGCTTGGATAGTGCGGAAGCACAAACTCTGATTGGTGATCGTGGTCAACGTGGTGTTATTCCAGTAACAGTCACTGGTTCTCAATGATACTTTAAATTGTGCAGTTGGAAGATTTTACTGTACTTGAGTAAATGGAATAGTATAATTTTGGCAGAGTTTACTTTCAGTCGATAAAGACGGTGCTTAGTGACCGCTGTGTAACAAGTGTAGTGGAAACGTGCTATTGTTTCACTAATTCGCGACGGACGCGTTTCGTGAGGAACTTCCGTAACGAACCGTGTGCTGCTTTTTAAACTGTATTCTCACCCTTTAAGTGAAGTGTGTGATATATATGTGAATCAGTGTGTTTAGCTGATCTTTTAAAAAGAAAGGGTATTTCGGCTCGTAGCATTGAGCAGCGAAGATATTGTCAACCAAAGTCTTCTGTGTTCCAGTGAATATTTCCAGCAAGATGATGGCTACAACCGTAGAAGAAGGAAGTGTATTCCCACATGCTAATACTGTGATTGACATGGAGTAGATCACTAAATTAGCAGGGATGTAAGCTGCTATCCTGGTATCTCGAGAGTCGTCATGTAAATACAGTAAGGCGCATGTGTTATCTATGGCATGATACGTAAATTATGTTAAGGTACTAGGGCAGTGTAGATAGGATTTTTAATTTTCATGTAAAGTAAGCCTGACGGCATGTGTTTGTTTAATTTTGTTACGATGATAGATTCGGATACGAGAATAATGCATGTTTATTTTATTTTCATTTTGCTTTATGATTAGATGTTTGGGAAAATGAGGGATTGATAGGATTAGTTGTTGTTTATTTACATATGTTACTTAATATAGGATATTCCGAGTTTTCTTTATATTTATATGCTAGAAGGGCTAGATTGACAGGTTCATCTTTATATAACGTTCAATACGTATTAGTTCATTTCATTTCGGTTATTCAGAGAGACAGGTATAGATATTTCTGCATGACGCATGATTTCATGGAAGCTGATTGAAGGAGCTGCAGAACGTCGTTGTTAAAATAAGATCTTTGAAGTTAAGTTGGATTCTGTTTGCCTGATAGTCTCTAAAGGACACGAACTGAGTCTCATAATGTGGAAGGCCAATGGGATTTATGAGAAATAATGAGATAAAAATTGCATGCCGAATTACAATGTATTGATGCAGGATGATCGTATGCCTGACAAGAGAAAGAATATTGTGCAGATGTGTGTGTGCCTGCTAAGTGTCTTCTGAGTGTATATTGTGATCAGAATGGACAGTATTAATTCCAGACTATTGAGTCTGATGATATTCAATGGTAAAAGCATGCTAAGAAGGTATGAATATACGTGAGTTTCCGTGTAGCCGGCGAAAGGCGTTATCTCATGGCAAGGTGATTTCTGACCTGTGTTTATCTGTAGGTGTGAAGGAGACGATACTTCCTTATGACCGCCCCGGGAGACAGAATCCAAACTTTAGCATAGTGTTGAGTTCAACATCTCTTTTCAGCTCGTAATCTACCCGAAAGTACATGACGGAAGACCGCGCTGTTGAGCGCTCAAATGCAGCAGAAGGAGGCAATGTTGCCCATTACTTTCTTCGTGATATCAAGGGTTATTTATATGTTTTTCTCTTACAGGATGATGTTTCATATTGTTATGATTGTATACCTTGTCTCGTTGTTTTAAAAGGGAACAGCCCGAGTGCTGAAGTATTGATGGTTTATCTAGTTCTGTCTAGATCTTTTGCAGTGAACCGGGTTTCACATTAGAATCTGTGTAGCATTTAAGACTTTACTCGATATCCGATGTATATAGATGTGTCTAGTTTGATTACTTAAATTGTTGTAAATATAGTGTAGGATTTGCCCCTAGTATTTTTCATAAATTACATAGCGTCCATTGCGTCTTAATTATTTTCCTTTTCGTCGTAACTTTTCTTTATAATGTAAACTTTTATTTAACGGTAACATTTCGGCGACTCTCGGAATTAACTTAACTTTGGAAACCGTTCGGTTGTGATGCGATAGTGTGTAACTCCATACGGAAATACCACATGTCAGTGTTTGCGTACACTTGTTGCCAGACAATATAAACAATGGACTATAAGATGCAGCTCAGTCTTAATGTATATAATGTTCTTTGTTGAATTTGATTTTTGATTTCAAATGTTGTATTATCATTCAAGTAACGATTTAATTTCCATTTAACCTCTTTATTTTGAATTCATTTTGATATTTTTTTTATTTTATTGTTTTCTCGTAATATGATCGGGGATATTTATCAATAAATCCATCTTACCCCCTATGATTGTTTCTCATTCGTGTTATACCTCCATTTCCTGTCATTGATAGATATTTTAGAGTAGAACTTCGACTTTTATCCTGACCCAACCGACAACCAACCCACACTCTGCCCAACCCTGAGTTAGTCCGATGTTCTTACAGGAATGTAGGCATCGTCCTAGAGGGTATTTACCCCTGGGTACGGTACAACCATGCAAGTGATCGTGAAGTTTAGAAGATGTATATTCACAACGTGTACACATGCATATATACCATTGTAACCTTATACCAAAAAATAGAATTTTACGTTTTATCGCTTACTGGAAGTATATTTTCATATTTTCGCAAAACTTCTTTAATTTTCCATGGGATGTTACAGTGGGGGTTGAAGAATTCTCACAAGTTTGATCCACAGGCCAGACGAATCAATTATTATTTTGCTACGGTAGCCATTGCTATGTGCGGAATATTGCTCACATGCATAGTTCTTGAGTAAATGGTCAGCCATCTCTTGCCTCCAGCACTTAATGAAAATTTGTCGGAAAATCCCTTTGAGCTGCAACGTTTCAATGTCCTGTTCATCCAATTTCAAATGTCTAAAATTTCCACTCGTGCATTTCTTTGGGAGCTTGTCTTGAAATGTCTCGTTCTGTGAATGTGACGACTAGTGTATTTTTCCGTTTCATTATCATCTTGCCATCATTTCTTTATTTAACTAAACATATACTGCATACATCTGCAATCATACCCTTGAAACAAGCTTCCTCCAGTTCACTGTGAAGCGCTACACTTGTACATACCTGCTCAAGATACGTTTTGCTCGTGCTAAGGCTTACGCGGAACTCATAAGCCCCTTCTGTTTGGAAGCATGCGATGTTCATTGAAGCGTCAATAGAGTTCAGTAGTATTACTTGGGCACCAAATGAATGATTGTGTGACCAACTGTACTTTGCTTAACGGATGATAAGAAAGTAATTGAAGAGTGTAAAAGTAATACAGAGTCCTACGAAGAGACGAGGACCAATGCGTCTATTCTTTATGCAAGAAAGATACGGAATCCTCTCTCGTTATTTCGAAGAAAGGATCTAGATGGGCAGAAAACTTCGATACTTGCAAGGTATCGAGTTTTACCTCTGGTTGACTGATGTGGAGTTATGTTCACTGGTTTGTTAGTTTTTCCTCAAAACGGTTCCTACATTCAGTAATATTGACCTGTAAATGTGCAATTTACGCACTATTTGCTTATTTAGTACACATCTCCTCAAAACAAACTAATAACGTACATATGATTATTTTATTAAAAAAATATAGCATTAAGTATTGTCTGTAATCGGCTAGCAAGTGGAGAAAGAATTAATTAAGTAGTTTTACTTTAAAATTCAGTTTACAAAAACGTGTTCCACAATATTTTATTTAAAACTCTTGTTTTTCTGTACAGAGGAATGTATTTACCGTTGACAAAACAAGGAATGTGCAACGGATGTGCTTTCGCGAAAATATTGTGTTTTCCTTTTCCTGGAAAGCCAGAAAGAGTGAACTCCTTTCTTCACCCACTGATGCAATTGTATTTTGATGTAACATGATTTATCATTAATAGGGTCACGCACTTATTGGAAATTTTTATTTATTCACACATAATGAAGATGTTTGCTGGTATTGACTATATGATCTGCCGATTTGGCTTTGTAAGACTATACTTTCAAGTGAACACAGAGATGGGTCCACCGCGGAACTGCTATGACTATTCTGGCTAGGAACATCCAGACTCCAACCTCCTGATTAAAAGCGCCAGGTTTTGAAGTCTGGACCAATTAATCATCAGGGTATTACAGACCTTACCAGTCAACTACAGTGTTTACATCTGAAGAGGAATGTGAGGATTAGACTGAACAGACTGAGGGCAGGCCACACACGATGCAATGCTCCCGTATATAAACGGGGCCCTGCAACTCTCAAGACTGTGGCTGTATAGCCGAGACAGAATGACTCGGGGTGCCGGGTTGGCTTCGGCCGTACCGCTGGCCACGGCTGGTGGCTCTACAGCTATGGATTCCGACCGGCCAACCGAGCAGAGGACCGGTGGCCACCGCTCTACACGGGTAGGTATTCGGGAGACGGTCCCCACCGTCGGTTGTCCTGACAATGGTTTTGCGTGGTTTTCCGTGGTTTACCATTCTCCAGCACTAAGGTGAATGCCGGGACAGTTCCTAGTATAGGCAACGGCCGCTAACCCCCTCAACTTATCCGAACATCTCCTTCATCCGGTCCAATTTTCCTGGCCTGAGAGACGGCGTTATCATCTAGGAGGCCCGCCGGGGACGGAATGGAAACTTGTGTAACAGAAGTAGTAGTAGTAGTAGTAGTAGTAGCAGTAGTAGTAGTAGTTGAATGTGGAATACCTTGTGAAGGACTACGCACTAAGGAAGTGTCGTTCCAAGGCTTCATCGATGGGACATTCTCAGCCCTAACATGGCAAGAGTCGCTGGATGTCACTTCATGATATACTGTACATTATGATTCATGGATATGAATATCGTATTTCCTTGTTTACTTAAGAGATTTTGTTCTACCATGCGATAAATAAAGTACATCTCTGTTTAGTGTAAAATAAAATCTTCGAATCTGTCTGTCTGTATGAGACGGCTGATCTCAAGAATCACTGGATGGTTTTTGATACGCTTTCCACCACTCTATTACGTATATCTCGAGAAAGATTTATGCTTAGAAACATTCATCTAAGACCTAAAGGAAGCCGATCAGTAACGATTTCAATGAAGCATGTCGAAGAAAGAACGGCCATTCATGCTTTTAAGCTTACGCTGGCTAAACCGATAAAGAATTGTTCAGCATAACAAGTTCTGTCAAAAAGTCCGCGACAACATGTATCTAAGAGATATGTCACTATAACTGTTTTTATGTTACAGATTTTAATAGAAAATGTAACATTTTAAAACAACATCTTGAATTAATGAGTTAATCCTTATCAATATAAATTGATTTTTCCCTCACGTAACTAATGTAAATTAAAATGTAATTGCAGAATGACATTATTTTCATCTAATACACTTTTGAAGATATCGTCGATGTAATTTTCTCATGCAATGCTCATTCTGAATTATGGAAAATAACTTAAATGGCCATCTTCAGGGCGACGGAGTAGCGAGCCAGAGCGTGAGTATCAACGATTTCCGCCAGCATTAGTTGAACATGCTACGATAAAATAATTGACAGTTTTCCAGTGATTTTTCGTTATCTGTATAAAATGTAAGATAGTCCGTCAATGCCGAGAGGGAAAGCGAATATAGATCGTAGTACATTGCATTCGAAAAAGTGTATTTATCGCGCAACAATAAACTGACCAACAAAGGGATTCTGGAATGTCACTTTCTCCAAATTCACTGCCAAGTGTATTAATCAGTACAAACAGCAGTCGATAGCGAAGAATATATTCATTACCCTACGGAATTTCTAAATTATTTACATGCTTCCGGCTTGCCACAATACAAGCTGATTTTGAAAATCGAGGTGCCTATTATATTGCTACGTAATCTACACCCGAAAATGTTATACAGTGGGACACGATTGGTAGTGAAAAGGTTAAAAAACTGTTTGACTGAAGCTACTTTAACTGACTGTGGCAGACGAGTGCAAGAATCCCTATGATTCCTTCAGATTTACCTTTTGATTTCAAACGATTCCAGTTCCCCGCAAGAGTCTGCTTTGGCATGACAATAAAGAAAGTACATATGCCAGTGTGTGTGTGGCTGGAGGATGGTCTCACTGGAGAAATTTATCTTCATGGGTAGGTTTAAGGGCCCGTTTCGTGCTTTAGATCAAAACAAAGGATTTTTTGGTTCATTACTGGCGGATAAACGACCAATGTATACAAGGAAATCTTATAAGACCTTGGTTAAAAGTAACCGATCACCTTAAATTCATAACTGCTCCCGTGCGAAGACGGGACGGGTAGCTAGTAATTATATAAATAGCAGTCATATCGGAAGTTCATTTTCTTATATCGGTATTGAAAGAAATACCCGAAGCCATCATAGCCGAGTGACTTAGTCACTGCCTGCTCACCAATGCTACTACTCTTTGAATCGCTGCAAATCAGATTTGCTCACATATCTGTAGTTTAAATTATACTTAAAACAGAAGGTTCCGTCGCTATGGTCAAGATATCAACAGTCACGAATAACTACAAGCATTCAATTTTTGTTAAAGAAATATTCTTTCAAATGAAAAATATGCGTGTTTAAGGTTGACGTAGGGTGAAAACAGGGTGTAACTAAAAGATAAATATGATAAATACGTATGTCTATAAAATGTTCATCGAAATAAGAATTATATAAATGGCTGTGGTGTAAAAATAAAATAAAAGTCCGATTAAAACTATGAGTACCAAATATTTTAAAATGTTAAGTGGTACATTCTCAACATCGGAAATAAAGGTTCCTAATGGCATTGACTGTATTATCTGGTTCGTAAATAGAGGTAGAGATGGACCTACTTGATCGTTACTTCAATCTTTCCATGGACGTTTAGGGGCAGCCCGGCCGGGTAGGTAGAGACGTGCTCAGTTCACCTATAAAGAAGTGAAAAATTTTAGAAGCGATATTTTCATTTCCGGGAGTGCACATGGCCCTGGAGTTTACTCAACCTACGCCAAAAGTGAGTACCAGGTTAATTCCTGCATAGGCGACAGGCGTAGAGTTAACCACTCTACCCCACTAAGTGCCGAGTTTACGGTGAGTAGAAGCCTTTACCTTCTACCCCTCCAAGGGTCTTCATGGCCTGTATGGAGATGACTTAGCTTTGTTCTCTTCTAAAAATATTTAATATAGTAATTTCCTTCTGCTGAGATAATCTCAGCACTACTTATTCAAGTTTTCCGTCATTTTTGCAAACTCATTGCAAAGAATAACATTTAAGTGGTAACGTAATAAAATAGCAGAGGATAATCTACATATCTACACTAGCTGATGTACCCGTGCTTCGCTACGGGATTCTCAGAAAGACTGACTTGGTGGTTTTCCTAACTGAATTCAACATAGGTCATTACAAAAACGTCAGTAGGAATGTAGCGATTGAAAGCAATGTTATCATATAAAATACTCGATTAAATGAAAAACCGCACACTTTCTCACTTTCAACGAACTGTACTACGGTGCCGATCTAACAGTCCAAAGTTCCAGAGCTAGAACAACCAGGTTGCAGACTGCCATGAACACTCCTCTGTCATCATTCCAGTGCCTCAGAGTAAGGATTGAATAGCTCGAATGCTATGATGAACCAGTGTGTTACGTACCAGTAGTATCAGAAAGTGTATGAACCAGAGGAATGTCATGCTAAAGAAGAAAGTTTTCCAACTCCCTAGCTATTTCCCGCCAATGTTCAATCAGACTGTTATACTCGGTACGCAGTAGTAATCCCACCTATCGGAGTTGAGCGGCACCGTAAGAAACGAAGAACATCACAGCAAACAATGGTAATGTAAAGTTATTGTTGATCAGTGTTAAGCGCTTTGGATATTGTAGGCCTTCAGAAATACCACTCTTATCATAGTCGGTGCAGTAAAACTGAATAAAACATAAATGATCGGAAATTATATTGTCTATAACTTTTGTTATGTAGTACCGCACTTTTCGATAGCACCAATAACATAGGTACCGGTATTGAAAATTAAATTTTAGGCGCCTTCCCCTAAACTACCATTTCATCTCGGGGAAAACAAAATTATTTACAGCCTAGACTGTAGTTTCTTATCCCCGACTCTATATAGCGGTTTTAATTAAATTCTGTTAACCCATTTTCTCGTGGCTCGGTGTTGATATGGACTTGGCAACAAAAATACAAATTCATTAATATCTGTGTTATCATAGCCGGTACGGTAAAACTGTATGAGATATAAATGATCGGATATTGTATTTTATATAACTTTAGTTATATAGTATTTATCGATAGGACCGCTAAAAATATAAATATTCGATTATTCAATTTAAGGCCTTCCCCTAAACTACCATTTCACTCAGCGTGAATAAAATGATTTATAGCCTAGATTGTAGCGGCTCATCCCTCGACTTTACATACCGATTTTCATTAAATTCTCTTCAGCCGTTTTCTCGTGATGCGTGTACATACATACAGACAGACAGACAGATAGACAGACAGACAGAAATTACGGAAAAGTAAAAAGTACATTTTCTTGTTACTATGGACATGACCGATACAGAAATACCATTCTTCTCAAATTCTGAGCAATGTACAGACAAAACTCTTATTTTATATATATAGATTATTACATTTCCGGCCTTCCCCTAAACTAACATTTCACTCAGGGTGAATAGCATTATTGATAGCCTAGATTATAGCGACCTATTACCCGACTTTGAATATCAAATTTCGTGAAGATACGACCACTAATAAAATAAATATTTGAAAATTAAATTTTAGGCCTTCCCATAAACTACCATTTTTCTCAGCGTGTATAGCCTATATAGTAGCGACTTAATTCCCATCTTTGTCTAGCGATTATCATTAAGGCACGACCACTAATAACACAAATATTTGAGAATTAAATTCCAGGCCTTCCCCTAAACTACCATTTTACTCGGCGTGATTAAAATAATTTGTAGCCTAGATTGTAGCGGTTCATCACCCGACTTTACATTCCGATTTTCATTAAATTCTCTTCGGCCGTTTTCTCGTGATGCGTGTACATACATACATACAGACAGCCAGACAGACAGACAGACAGACAGACAGACAGACAGACAGACAGACAGACAGACAGACAGACAGACAGACAGACAGACAGACAGACAGACAGACAGACAGACAGACAGACAGACAGACAGACAGACAGACAGACAGACAGACAGACAGAAATTACGGAAAAGTAAAAAATGCAATTTCTTGTTACTGTGGACATGACCGATACAGAAATACCATTCTTTTACAATTCTGAGCAATGTACAGACAAAACTCTTATTTTATATATATAGATTATTACATTTCAGGCCTTCCCCTAAACTAACATTTCACTCAGTGTGAATAGCATTATTGACAGCCTAGATTATAGCGACCTATTACCCGACTTTGCATATCAATTTTCGTGAAGATACGACCACGAATAAAATAAATATTTGACAATTAAATTTTAGGCCTGCCCCTAAACTACAATTTTTCTCAGCATATTGTAGCGACTTAATTCCCATCTTTGTCTAGCGATTTTCATTAAGACACGACCACTAATAACATAAATATTTGAGAATTAAATTTCAGGCCTTCCCCTAAACTACCATTTCACTCGGCGTGATTAAAACAATTTGTAGCCTAGATTGTAGCGGTTCATCACCCGACTCTACATTCCGATTTTCATTAAATTCTCTTCAGCCGTGTTCTCGTGATGCGTGTACATACATACAGACAGACAGACGGACAGACAGACAGACAGACAGACAGACAGACAGACAGACAGAAATTACGGAAAAGTAAAAAATGTAATTTCTTGTTACTGTGGACATGACCGATACGGAAATACCATTATTTTCCAACTCTGAGCAAGGTACAGACAAAACTCTTATTTTATACATATACCTAGCTGATGTACCCGTGCTTCGCTACGGAAGTCTAAATTTTATACAGAATTCTAGGTTAGGTAGTGTAAACGTTGTGAGCAAGATTGTATTAGGTTGCATAGCTCTTAACGTTGCCCTAGAAGCACGACGGGCAAGTCACCAACGTCTTTTCTCATATCAAGACTGGGTTAGGGAATTTTCATTGTAATGGTAGGCCAGATTGCCTACCGTCAGTCACAATCAGGTTGGGGAGTTTTCATTATAATGGCAGACACTCACTCTCCGCCTGCATTTATAGATTCTCAGAAAGACTAATGGATAGTCCCAGAGCAAAAACTAAGCCCGTTTACTTATCGGCTTCCTGGGAGTACCCGATGAGTCGGAAAATCTCAATTCACTACACTGGCGGGGGAAATAACTATCTGACGTGCAGGCAATTTTTCCTCCAAGCTAGAGAAGAAACCACATCTTCGCTGCTAATTTGGAATAAAATTAATGTAGATTTAATGAAAGTGAAGAGGAAGAAGTCTTTCCTAAGAAACGGCTCTTTTCAAGGTTGAATTTTGAGTTATTTATTGAATTCTGGTACTATAATTTGGAATAGGGCTAAATTGTAATTCCAGACCAGACTCCTACTACTACTAACTGAGCCTCTGACTTAAGTGAGCACACTGTTCATTCAAAACAGCGCGTCAGATTAGGTATCGAATAGCTGGCATACTATGATGAACCAGTGTGTTACGTACCAGCAGTATCAGAAAATGTATGAACCAGAGGATTGGCATGCTAAAGAAGAAAGTTATCTAACTCCTCAGCCATTTCCCCCCAATATTCAGTTAGGCTGTTATACTCGGTAGGCAGCAGTAATCCCATCTATCGGAGTTGAATGTCAACATAAGAGAAAAAGAACATTACAACAAACAACGGTCAGTGTAATGTTATTGTTGATCTATGTTGCGCGCTTTCGCTATTGTACCCTGTCACATTATTAATTGTCTTCTGGTTCTGAAATACCACTCTTATCATAGTTGGTACGGTAAAACTGAATAAAACATAAATGATCGGAAATTATATTCTCTATAACTTTTGTTATGTATTACTTTTCCATAGGACCAAGAACATAGGTATTTAAAAATTAAATTTTAGGTGCCTTCCCCTAAACTACAATTTCACCCATAGTGAATAACATTGTTTATAGCTTAAACTGTAGTTTCTTATTCCCCGACTCTATATACCGATTTTCATTAAATTCTGTTTACCCATTTTGTCGGGGCTCGGCGTTGATATGGACTTAGCAACAAAAATCCAAATTCATGAATATCTCTGTTATCATAGCCGGTACGGTAAAAATGCATAAGACGTAAATGATGATAAATTTAAATCTACATAAGTTTAGTTATGTAGTATTTATCGATATGACCACAAATAATATAAATATTTGAGAATTGAATTTTAGGCTTTCCCCTAAACTACCATTTCACTCAGCGTGAATAAAGTAATTTATAGCCTAGATTGTAGCGGCTCACCCCCCGGCTCTACATACCGATTTTTATTAAATTATCTTCAGCCGTTTTCTCGTGATGCGTGTACAGACAGACAGACAGACAGACAGACAGACAGACAGACAGACAGACAGACAGACAGACAGACAGACAGACAGACAGACAGACAGACAGACAGACGCAGACATTACGGAAAAGTAAAAACTGCATTTTCTTGTTACCGTGGACATGATCAAAACAGAAATACCATTATTTTCAAATTCTGAGCAATGTACAGACAAAACTCTTTATATAGATTACATTTCTGGCCTTCCCCTAAACTACCATTTCACTCAGTGCGAATAACATTATTGATAGCCTAGATTATAGCGACCTATTCCCCGACATTGCATACCAATTTTCGTGAAGAAACGACCACGAATAAAATAAATATTTGACAATTAAATTTTAGGCCTTCCCCTAAACTACCAATTTCTCAGCGTGTATAGCCTATATTGTAGCGAATTATTTCCCATCTTTGTCTAGCGATTTTCATTAAGACACGACCACTAATAACATAAATATTTGAGAATTAAATTTCAGGCCTTCCCCTAAACTACCATTTCACTCAGCGTGACTAAAATAATTTATAGCCAAGATTGTAGCGGTTCATCACCCGACTCTACATTCCGATTTTCATTAAATTCTCTTCAGCCGTTTTCTCGTGATGCTTGTACATACAGACAGACAGACAGACAGACAGACAGACAGACAGACAGACAGACAGACAGACAGACAGACAGACAGACAGACAGACAGACAGACAGACAGACAGACAGACAGACAGACAGACAGAAATTACGGAAAAGTAAAAAATGCATTTTCTTGTTACTGTAGACATGACCGATACAGAAATACCATTATTTTCTAATTCTGAGCAATGTACAGACAAAACTCTTATTTTATATATATAGATGGTATTTCTGTATCGGCCATGTCCACAGTAACAAGGAAATGCAATTTTTACTTTTCCGTAATGTCTGTCTGTCTGTCTGTCTGTCTGTCTGTCTGTCTGTCTGTCTGTCTGTCTGTCTGTCTGTCTGTCTGTCTGTCTGTCTGTCTGTCTGTCTGTCTGTCTGTACACGCATCACTAGAAAACGGCTGAAGAGAATTTAATAAAAATCGGTATGCAAATTCGGGGAATAAGTCGCTACAATCTAGGCCACAAATAATTTTATTCACGCTGATTAGAATGGTAGTTTAGGAGAAGGCCTAAAATTTAATTATCAAATATTTATGTTATTAGTGGTTCTATCTTAATAAAAATTAGTATGAAAAGTTGGGAAATAAGTCGCTACAATCTAGGCTATAAATATATTTGTTACCGGGCGATTTGGCCGTGAGCGTAGAGGCGCGCGGCTGTGAGCTTGCATCCGGGAGATAGTAGGTTCGAATCCCACTATCGGCAGCCCTGAAGATGGTTTTCCGTGGTTTCCCATTTTCACACCAGGCAAATGCTGGGGCTGTACCTTAATTAAGGCCACGGCTGCTTCCTTCCAACTCCTAGGCCTTTCCAATCCCATCGTCGCCATAAGACCTATCTGTGTCGGTGCGACGTAAAGCCCCTAGAAAAAAAAAATATCTTTGTTCACGCTGAGTGAAATGGTAGTTTAGGGGAAGGCCAAAAACTTAATTCTTAAATATTCACGTCATTAATGGTCAAATCTCATTGAAAATGTGTATGCAAAGTCGGAGAATGAGCCACTAAAATCTAGGCTATACATAATTTTTTTCATGCTCAATGAAATGGTAGTTTGGGGGAAGGCCTAAAATTTAACTCTCAAATATTTGTATTATTAGTGGTCGTATCGATAAATACTACATAACGAAAGTTATATAAAATTAAATTTCCGACAAATTAAGTCTTATACATTTACCGTACCGGCTATGATAACACAGATATTCATGAATTTGTATTTTTGTTGCTAAGTCCATATCAACTCCGAGCCACGAGAAAATGAGTCAACAGAATTTAATGAAAATCGGTATATAGAGACGGGAATAAGAAACTACAGTCTAAGCTATGAACAATTTATTCAAACTGGATTAAAATGTACAGTAGTTTAGGGGAAGGCGCCTAAAATTTAATTTTTAAATACCTATGCTATTGGTCCTATCGAAAGGTACTACATAACGAAAGTTACAGAGAATACAGTTTCCGATCATGAATATTTTATTCTGTTTTACCGTATCGACTATGACAGGAGTGGTATTTCAGAGTCGGAAGAAAACTAAATGTGAAGGCCTACAATATCGAAAGCGCATAACATTGATCAACAATAACATTACATTGACCATTGTTTGTGGCGGTGTTCTTTGTCTCTTATGCTGGCTCTCAACTCCGATAGATGTGATTAATGCTGCGTACCGAGTATAATAGCCTGACTGATTACTGGCGGAAAATAGCCGGGGAGTTAAAAATATTTCTTCTTTAGCATGCCATTCCTCTGGTTCATACATTTTCTGATACAGCTGGTACGTAACACACCGATTCATCATAGTATTCCAGCTGTTCGATCCCCACTCTGACGCTTTGTTTTGAAAGAGCAGTGTGCATACTTACCCCAGAGGCTCACTTTAGTAGTAGTAGTATGCCTGGTCTAGAATAACAATTTAGGCCTTTTACAAATTATAGCACCACAATTCACTAAATGACTCAAAATTCAACCCTGAAAAGAGCCGTTTCTTAAGCTTCTTCCTCTTGACTTTTATTAAATTCTACATTCATTTTATTCCAAATTAGCAGTGAGGAGTGGGTTTCTCCTCTCGCTTGGAAGAGAAATTTTCCTCCAAGTCAGATAGATTTTTCCGTCGCCAGTGTAGTGAATTGATATTTTCCGACTCATCGTGTTGTCCTAGGAAACAGATTAGTAAAAGGGCACTATTCGACCTCTTCCCCGCCGAAAAAGAGACGAAGGGTGTTCACGGATCACGGCTGTCTGCTGCTTGGTCATCCCAGCTCTGGAACTTTGCACTGTAATATCGGGAGCTTAGACCTGTTCGTTAAAAGTGAGAAAATGTGTGGTTTGTGATTTGATCGAGTATTTTATATGAAAGCATTGCTTTTAACTGCGCCGTTCCTACTGACGTCATTGTAATGTTTGTTCACTTCAGGTGGGAAAACCAGTAAGACACTCTTTCTGAGGATGTAAAAAGGCAGGTGGAGAGTGAGTGTCTACCATTATAATGAAAGCTTCCCACCTTATTGTGACTGAAGGTATGCAGGCGGTATGCATTACAGTGAAAATTCCCTAACTCAGTCTTCATATGGGAAAAGATGTTTGGTGATATCGCCGTCGTGTTTCTAAGGTAACGTTAAGAGCTTTGCAATTGAATACATTCTTGCTCAGAACGTGTACACTACCTAAGCTAGAATTCTGTTTAAAGCAGTCTTCTCCGTACAGGCCATGAAGGCCCTGGGAGTGGTGGAAGGTAAAGGCTTCCACTATCCGTAACCTCGGCACTTGATGGGGTAGAGTGGTTAGCTGTAAGCCCGGCTGCCTTTGCCCCCAGGAATTAACCTGGTACTTATTTTTGGTGTAGGCTGAGTGAATCTCAGGGCCATATGCACCTCCGGAAGTGGAAATCTAATTTCTTAAATTTCACGACTTCACGTTCTTCCGGGCGAACCGAGCACGCCTTTACCGCCTCGGCCAGGCAGTCCCCTAGAATTCTTTATGCAATGTAGAAATCCGTAGCGAAGCACCGGGTACATCAGCTAGTATATATATATAAAATAAGAGTTTTGTCTGTACATTGCTCAGAATTTGGAAATAATGGTATTTATGTATCGGTCACGTCCACAGTAACAAGGAAATGCAATTTTTACTTTTCGGTAATGTCTGTCTGTCTGTCTGTCTGTCTGTCTGTCTGTCTGTCTGTCTGTCTGTCTGTCTGTCTGTCTGTCTGTCTGTCTGTCTGTCTGTCTGTCTGTCTGTCTGTCTGTACACGTATCATTAGAAAACGGCTAAATAGAATTTAATGTAAATTGGTATGCAAAGTCGGAGAATAAGTCGCTGCAATCTAGGTCATAAATAATTTTATTCACGCTGATAGAAATGGTAGTTTAGGGGAAGGCCTAAAATTTAATTTTCAAATATTTATGTTATTAGTGGTCCTATCTTAATGAAAATTAGTATACAAAGTCGGAGAATAAGTCGCTTCAATCTAGACTATAAATAATTTTATTCAACTTGGGTGAAATGATAGTTTAGGGGAAGGTCAAGAAAGGATTTCTTAAATATTTACGTTTGAGTGGTCCTATCTCAATGAAAATTGGTACGCATAGTCGTAGAATGAGCCAATATAATCTAAGCTATGAATCACTTTATTCACGTTGAATGAAATGGTAGTTTAGGGGAAGGCCTAAAATGTAAATCTTCAATAATTATATTATTAGTGGTCGTATCGATAATTACTACATAACAACTATATATAATTAAATTTCCGACCATTTATGTATTATACATTTTTACCTTACCGGCTATGATAACACAGATATTCATGCATTTGTAATTTTGTTGCTAAGTCCATTTCAACGCCGAACCACGAGAAAATGGGTTAACAGAATTTAATAAAAATCGCTATATAGAGTCGGGGAATAAGAAACAAAAGTCTAAGCTATAAAAAAATGTATTCACCCTGGATGAAATTGTAGTTTAGGGGAAGGTGCCTAAAATGTAATGTTTAAATACCTATGTTATTGGTCTTATCGAAAAGTATTACATAACAAAAGTGATAGAGAATACAATTTCCGATCATTTATGTTGTATTCAGTTTTACCGTACCGACTACCGGTATGGTAAGAGTGGTATGTCAGAGTCGGAAGAAAACTAAATGTGAAGGCCTACAATATCAACATTGATCAACAATAACATTACATTGACCATTGTTTGTCATGATGTTCTTTGTTTCTTATGCTGCCTCTCAACTCCCATAGATGGGATTACTGCTGCGTACCGAGTATAACAGTCTGACTGAATATTGGCGGGTTATAGCTGGGGAGTTAGAAAACTTTCTTCTTTAGTATGCCATTGCTCTGGTTCATACATTTTCTGATACAGCTGGTACGTAACACACTAGTTCATCATAGTATTCCAGCTGTTCGATCCCCACTCTGACGCGCTGTTTTGAATGAGCAGTGTGCTTACTTAAGGCAGAGGCTCACTTAGTAGTTGTAGTAAGTAGTAGTAGTAGTAGTAGTAGTAGTAGTAGTAGTAGTATTATGGCCTGGTCTAGAATAACAATTTAGGCCTATTCTAAATTATAGCACCACAATTCACTTAACTCAAAATTCAGCCCTGAAAAGAGCAATTTCTTAAGAAAAGCTTCTTCCTCTTCACTTTTATTAAATTCTGCATTTCTTTTATTCCAAATTAGCAGTGAAGAGGGGGTTTCTCCTCTGGCTTGGAGGAAAAATTTGCCTCCAAGTCAGATAATTTTTCCGCCGCCAGTGTGGTGAATTAAGATTTTCCGACTCATCGGCTGCTCCTAGGAAACAGATGAGTGAAAGGACATAGTTTCTGTCCTGGGAGTCTCCACTATTCGACACCCTCGCCACCGAAATAAAACGAAGAATGTTCACGGATCACGGCTGTCTACGGCTTTGATCATTCCAGCTCTGGAACTTTGGACTGTTAGATCGGCAGCGTAGTCCTGTTCGTTAAAAGTGAGAAAATGTGAGGTTTTTCATTTGATCGAGTATTTCATATGAATGCATTGCAATTAATCGCGCCATTTCTACTGACGTCATTTTAATTACGTACTACGTATGTTCATTTCAGTTCGGAAAACCACTAAGACAGCCTTTCTGAGGATTTTAAAATGTAGGAGGAGAGTGAGTGTCTATCATTATAATGAAAACTCCCCAACCTGAGTGTGACTGATGGTAAGCAAGCGGGCCTACCATTACAATGAAAATTCCCTATATCAGTCTTCATATGAGAAAAGAAGTTTGGTGAGTTCCCCGTCGCGTTTCTGGGATACAGTTAAAAGAGCTATGCAATTCAATACAATCTTACTCACAACGCGTACACTACCTAACCTAGAATTCTGTATACAATGTAAAGTTCCGTAGTGAAGCACGGGTACATCAGCTAGTATTACGAACAATCGCACTCGCAGTACTAGTCCAGTACAATGACTCAAGTGTGAAACTGCGTTGCTCTGTATGGGAAGAAGGAAAGATTGACATTGTTTTAACAATGTGACAGTTAACAGAAACTGGAGATTAAAGGGGTAACCGATAAAGGAGATTTCATTGAAGTACATTTTATAAATCTGAAATAAAGTTTGCTACACATTGACTATAGTTTCTGGTGCGTAAATATAGGTACTTAATAATCACTGGCCAAAATTGCGTATATTATAACGCCGTAATACACACATAATTCACCTTGTAACTTATCGGGCATGATTAGAAACTCGTATAACACTAATTGTGTGATCATGCAGCGGACCATTCTTTTCGAAGTTGAATGAATAGTGTTATTTGTCTACGTCGCACTAACTACTTGTACGGAATTCGGAGACTCCGAGGTGCCGGAATTTAATCTTGCATGAGTTCTTTTACGTGGCAGGAAATCTACCGACACGAGGCTGACGTATTTGAGCACCATCCTGAGCCAGGATCGAATCTGCCAAGAAGGCCAGTGCTTCAATCGTCTGAGCTATTCAGCCTGGCGACGTTGAAAGATCTTGTATGAAGTTATATTCAATTATTCTGAGTTCATCTTCCCTTATAGCAACACACAACCGTACATAGTCTTCACTGTCATCTTACTATGCAGGAGAAATGTAGTAGGTAGCAGAATTCTGTGTATACCAATTTGTCGTTCCTATATTCCCCCAAGACTCGTCTTTGAGCCAACTTGAGCCTTCGCAAACCTCCCAATCCCTTTGTGTTCTTAAGGTGTTTCCACCTCTCAGTACAATTATGAATGTTTGTAATGTAATCTCCGCCTCGAGCCGTCAGGTAATTAGTTAAACATACCCTGTAGCTGGTGGATTACAGGTCTTTGAAACATTTTAGAAACTACTAGAAAACTCTCATTGTCGATTCAGCCTCGGGGAGAACATGTCCGAAGAAGCACGTGGAGTGCATACGAACTATAATTTAAAGTTAAAAAAAAGCTCTGTCTACCTAGTCGGTATGTGGACTTCTGCTTTTCTGTGAGGCGATGACGGATATTTTATTCTATAAATGTATTTTGCTTTGCACTGTATCTAAATTCTGTAAGCCCTCACAGTGGGATTTGTAACACATGTGACTGAGGTTTTATGTTTATAGTAGTACGGCATTTTTGAATGATGATTCTTTAGAGATCACCCTATTCAGGCGATGTGTATTGTTATTGCAGGGTACAGTAAATCTTTTCGATCCCTAACGTGGTCTAAACCGTAGCTTGATAGATTTTCGGGAAGTTGACCCTGATTCCCAGTTATGTCATAAAATTAACATTAGTTTGGAAGTTTGAAATATGATGATTACAGCTAAGAAGTGAAGCGGATTTACCACATCAACTGCACTTCAGCATTCAAGCCTTGACTGCTCCTTTCCCTTTACAACGAAACTGAAAAAAAAAAAAAAAAAAAAAAAAAAAAGGCAGTGGTTATCAACATGATGTAACTATGCTATCCCCAAAGCCATGGTTGTGTGTAGTCTTCTCACCTAAAAGTGAGATCCTGTAGTCTGTATTAGCTACATACATAATATACCCATCCTTATTCATTGTTCAATCTCAATAATTATACTTCATCTACAATTAAGTCCACCTCCGCAACGAAACGACTAGCGCTATTTGCTGCCGTCCTCGGAGGCCCGGGTTCAATTCCCGATACTGCCAGAGATTTGAGGATGGAGAAGGGCTGTTATGCGGTTAAAATAGTACACGCAGCTCACTCCATGTGCCTGAAATGAGCTGCACCACCTCAGGATGAGGACAAATTTGCTTTATCTTTACATATAAGGAATGAAATAATAATAATAATAATAATAATAATAATAATAATAATAATAATAATAATAATAATAATAACGGCGTGTGGCCTCAGCAGAGGCCTGGTGTCGGTCTTACGAGTTGACTCCGTATAGGCGACCTGCGCGCCTTTGAGGACAGGGCCCTGCCTATGATGAATTATATTGATAAAGACATATATACCCAGCCCCCAAGCCATCACTATTAACTAATGAAAGTTAAAATCCCCGATCCAGCCGGAATCGAACGAGGGACCCGCTGGACCAAAGGCAGCACGCTGACCATTTAGCCATGGAGCCGGACATTGACGATGATGATGATGGTGGTGATGATAATGATGACAGTAACAACGGTGCCGGGCTGAGCGGCTCAGACTCTAAAGCGCTGTCTGAGTTTCTGAACCCAATCTGGCGGTTCGTAATTTGGAGAAGCTCAAATACTTCAGTTTCGTGTTGATAGATTTACCGGCACGTACAAAAACTCCTGCGAAACAAAATTGTGGCACCTCAGCGCCTGTATAAACCGTTGAGGTAGTCTAGTTAGTGGAATAATAATAATAATAATAATAATAATAATTATTATTATTATTATATTATATTATATTATATTATATTATATTATTATTATTATTATTATTATTATTATTATTATTATTATTATTATTATTATTATTATTATTATATAGCATTAGTTCTTGAGATTTGCTGTAGTTTTGTTTAATTTTTATGTACACATAATCTAGAAATGAAAAATGTTATCTTTTTAGGATCATTAAGAGGGTCTTACAACAGCGGTCTTGAGAGATTAGAGTAGAGGAACCGTACACCGAGGAGGGCTGAATATTACTCGTCTGAGGCGTCAAGTAGACCAATGAACATCTCTATCTACTAATATGTGCCTGCCAGCAAGACTTTCCCCAACTTATTCCTAGTATTTATTTGCTCTTGGCCAGGGTTTTAGGGCTGGATATCCTTCCTGACACCATGTGAACTATCAAGTGAAATTTCGACCGTGTGATTCTTTCGGATTCAATTTTCGACTATCTGGGTGGAAAATAAGTTGCTAATTCACTGAACTAATGTGTCTGACATGCACATGCACATATTCCTCACGAGTATTTGTCATGTTCTCTCGTTATTATTATTATTATTATTATTATTATTATTATTATTATTATTATTATTATTATTATTATTATTATTGTTATTGTTACCGTGTTTTAGCGGTAGTTAGAAGTGAAAGAAGGTGCGGGGTGGTGAACAGGTCTCAAGCTACTAAAGTAAAATTGTTTGAAAATTTAACAAGGTTATATTTTCTTTTCAAAATTCAGAAATAACAAGAATGGCAGATACGGAGTAGCAAGGCAACAAAGTACAATTACAGTATTTACAGGATTTGGGCTTCGAGCCCTGAAAACACAATTCTTGAGCAACTAGCCCAACTTTACGATATACAATTTTCAACAACGGGGCAGAAGACCCCAATCAAACCCTGGAGCACTTGCTCCAAATTACACAGTAAAGCCTCCTCGAGGCATACAACACTCAGTTTTCAAAAAAAAAGCCACTCGCTCTCAACTTTAAGCCTATCAAAGGCCACACCAAACTCCACCTTCAAGTTGTCCTCTACGGACCTAGACACAGGGGTAAAATACCCAACCTACTGAAGCCTATTAATTAAAAAAAAAGGAAAATTACATGGCCTCTAAAATAACAATTTGGAAGGAGGCGATACGCTCTCCTAATACATTCGTTTAAAACCTGATCGGGCTCTAGGCCGCTAATACAAGGGCTAATCCCATACTACAGAGGTGACTTAGAGAAGACCAATTTACATTACATTAACGAAGAATAGGTTGAGAAAAATAAGTTCACCTCAAAACAATATGATTGGGAACTCGAGAGGGTTAAGCACTCTCTATCCCGATATGCAGTTTAAAAGATGGAATAGATACAAGTTTCTTTACATTTTAAGGAAGGTTACATAATGGAAAAACTTCGGACCCGCCCCGAGAGTTAAACTGCTGAGCTAGCAAAGAAAGAAGTTATTAATTGGCCATTACCTTGTTGTTGACCGCTGGCGGAGAAAGAGGCGCTTCCCGCCCCCTGCTATGTACCTTACACACTGAAAGATGGAACAGAAGTGGCGCAGAGACCCAAAAATCAGCAGTTTATATGCTCTCGCGGAAGGTTCGAGGCGTTAGGGGAAAGAAAACACCCTCCCACAATCACTTTATTGGTGGATAAATAAAACCCCTACACAATATGAAGAAGAAACACATTATTGGTGGAAAATTAATTGAAGAAATTCGGGATTGGCTACATTCAAGACAAGGGGAAGGAAGGGGCTAATATTGCCAACTTAACCAATGACTGAGAGAAATTTAACAAAGAACAAACTTTTGAAATAAAATTTTCTCCAAAGAACAGTTCTTTCACTTTGCACTAGGGTGCACCATTGTAGTTTTTCAGTAGTGTCCTCTAGAAGAGAAAGTTCACACTTCTTACTTCGAGCAAAACAAAAACACATCAAAAATGACACAGTTCAAAAACTCCAAAATTTCCACGTGGTGACATCTTCTGAGAAAGCCGAAAATTAATACCGTAGATAAAGTTCAGACTTCCTCCAGCAGAGGAGTTTCAACTGGCGCACATTTTGAATTAGCGGCGTGGAGGTGTACCGCCCGGTACAGTTATTTGAGTAAATGATACACTCTTTTCTACTAAAGCCTGTCTCAATGATAAAAACGATCTCGCACCATGAAGGTGTACACTAGTTCTCTTGCTGCACAACTCGGCATAGCTTATAGTCATAATGATTAGCGTAGTGACGTGCTTAGGTGAACTGTCTTGCCATTAAAAGTCGTAACTGCTATCGTGGCCTATGTAAAACCTCACAGAAGCTACTCGTACTCAGTGGCACGCCGCTTCCGGTTGAAGAAATCCCTTGGACCAGTTATCAGAGTTTGAATGGGTGGGGGGAAGCGTATGGTCGAAATTAATCACCCGTCACCTAAGCCTTTCTCGCCTGACTATTACGTAGGGCGTGATGGAAGCAGTTGATGAGTGAGGGCACGCACACACGGCAATTGAGCTCAGAACATCGTCTGAAGCTCCAACAAACACGAGTAGGTCCAACTGTTAAGGCTGCCTTCACACTGATGAAGCTCCAACAAACACGAGTAGGTCCAACTATTAAGGCTGCCTTCACACTGATGAAGCTCCAACAAACACGAGTAGGTCCAACTATTAAGGCTGCCTTCACACTGATGAAGCTCCAACAAACACGAGTAGGTCCAACTATTAAGGCTGCCTTCACACTGATGAAGCTCCAACAAACACGAGTAGGTTCAACTGTTAAGGCTGCCTTCACACTGATGAAGCTCCAACAAACACGAGTAGGTCCAACTGTTAAGGCTGCCTTCACACTGATGAAGCTCCAACAAACACGAGTAGGTCCAACTATTAAGGCTGCCTTCACACTGATGAAGAATTTAAAACAACCAGTAGATTTGTAATATCCTGCCCAAAAACATCTGGCTATAATAACCCTTCACTTGCACACTGCAGTGCTATAAATTCCTCACGAGTATTTGTCATGTTCTCTCATTATTATTATTATTATTATTATTATTATTATTATTATTATTATTATTATTATTATTATTATTATTATTATTATTATTATTTGAGTAAATGACACACTCTCTTCTACCTAAGGTCTGTTGGCACTCCTGCAGGATGCTTGCCAACCACCAGGAAATGCTGGAGAACCACTGTTGTAAACTGTTATATAACTTCAATAAACGCGGATTCCTTATCTCTATTGCACCGAGCAATTGGCTGAGCGTTTTGGGTCACGTAGGTATCCGCTTGCATTGGGAAGATAGTGCGTGCGATTGTTCATGGCTTCCCATCCTCACACAAGGCAAATATTGGGGCTGTTCCTTAATTAAGGCCACGGCCGCTTCCTTCCCACTCCTACGCTTTTCCTATCCCATCGTCGCGATAAAACCTATCTGTGTCGGTGCAACGTAAAGCAAATTGTCCCTCTGTTGCGGCAAGACATGCATGGTCAGTGATTTTCAAAGAACGGAATGAATGTATGCATGCAAAAATGGAGAAAGATGCGTTCGTTAAAATGATGAAATGAAATGGCGTATGGCTTTTTAGTGCCGGGAGTGTCCGAGGACATGTTCGGCTCGCCAGGTGCAGGCCTTTTGAATTGACTCCCGTAGGCAACCTGCGCGTCGAGATGAGGATGAAATGATGATGAAGACAACACATACACCCAGCCCCCTTGCCAGCGAAATTAACCAATGATGGTTAAAATTCCCGACCCTGCCGGGAATCGAACCCGGGACCCCTGTGGCCAAAGGCCAGCACGCTAACCATTTAGCCATGGAGCCGGACGTTAAAATGATGAACTGAATGAATGAACATTACTAATCGAGCATCCTATTGCAGGAATTTACTGTCACTTTTGGGGATTTATAAAACGTCTGTTAATAATATGTATCCGTTATACGGAAGAACTGAAACAGTTTTGGGGATACATTTTCCATATGCCGAGCGAGTTGGTAGTAAGTTTAGTGTCCGTAGCTGTGAGATCGCGTACGGTAGATGTTGGGTTGAATCCCAACGTCGGCAGACCTCAATATGGTTTTCCGTGGTTTCCCACTTGCACACCAGGAAATTCTTGCGCTGTACCTTAGTTGAGGCCACGGCCGCTACCTTTTCACTCCTAGTCCTTTCCCATACTTGCGTCGCCGGGAAACGTCGGTATGTTAGTATCAAAAAATTCCGTATCAAAATCAAAGTTGTAGTCCATGAATAACAATTTTTCATAATTAAAATTAAGTTTAATAGGAAATAATGTAGGGTAACTCAATAGAGTGCAATAATATAGAACGGTGAAACTCCTAGATCAAGATGAAAATATATGGTAATAATTTTCCTCTTTAGTCTTTAAGGAATCTGAAGTGAGGGTTTGTATTGTGAAAGCCCCTCCAAGATATTATTTTATAAATGCATTTGAGGAGAACAAGAAGAAAAGTGGTACATGTCACATGCACGAAAATATTGGGAACGAGACTATAAACTAAGTGCAAGGAGTTAGAAATTAGGATTCATAAAAGCAAAACTAATATATTACATTTTCTTTTGCTTTCTGCCTTGCTCGATAATTGTCATTACATAAAAACAATAATTGTAATTTAATCAATTAGATAATTTAATTGCAACCTTATAAGTAACAAAATCAGCGGTACGAAGTGAAATACTTTTACAAAATGAAAACTTCGTACAAAAACTCACTGTCGAAGTGCAGTCAAGATTCATTGTCAGAACTATTTGGTATCATTTTGACGACACCCATTCTGACTTTAATCCGTATTTCTTGCTCGATCAAGTGCTTGTGCTGGTTCCGCTTCTTCCGCCAGTATTTTGAGATGAAGCGACAGGTGGAAAGCTCCTAACCCAGACAGAGTAGGTCTAAACTCGGATCCAGTTGAGCAACCTCCTGGTTTCAACTTACCCAGGAATGTCTGAGTGTCATTTAACCGAAAAAGACCCCAATATGCCAGATGTAAATTCTGGAAACACAAATGGAAGATCACCGAGGACCCTTACTGTAACTGTTTAGATGTGCCTCAGGCAATCCATCACATCAGCATGGAGTGCCCACACCGTAAATTTAAAGGTACAGTGAAGAATATCCACGAAGCCACCAATGAAGTTATGATTGGTTAAGAAAATTTAGTTGTATTGCAGTTAGTCATTGATCAGTCCTAATTTGTAAATATTGAAAACTACTACTAATTTGTACTATTATAAGAGTATAATTTTGCCATACGAAATAAATAAATAAATAAATAAATAAATAAATAAATAAACACAGCTCAAGGAAATGTCACTCTATGAAATGAATTTTTTTTTGAATTAGTATAGAAATGCGAATTATCAGGAATGTTAGATATTATCAGCATTAAACTCGACTACTGATTTGGAGAAAGAGAAGAAAGGACAGAACTATCCAGCACAAGCGATGGAACATTCTAAGAGACCGTACAGTAGATATGAAATCAATGATTTAGAGGAACATCTGCAGAGAACAGCCCTTGGATGTGTTGTACTATTAGTATTGCAGCAGGGCGCTTTTAACTGCCGAGAGAAACAGGAATCTCAATAAAATATGAAGAAGATGCCAAGAATGTTAAGTCATTCTGAGCACGAGCTGTGTGCACTGCTTATGAGTTCTTCAAGTTTTTCTCGGTCATTAGAGAGAGCGAACAAGCTAGAAAACTTCACAATTACATGAGAGGAGCACTTTACAAATGGTATCGTAAAATAAACATTAGACCGAGATTGCGTGCACGTAATGTCTCCTGCGTCACGCGCTGTGCATAGTTGCACTTAAATATCATTTATCATTGACATAAAGGGCTCATAAACTGAACATCAGTCACTGTGATACTGAATACCTTACTCCTCTGTTAAGAAAGAGCAATTGTCAAACTTCTTTGTGGACATCAATAGCAGTACTTGAATTTGTAGTCTGTGTCAAAAGGGATGTGTTTTGATCCCAAGAAACAATAGTCCATCCAAGTGTCTGCTATGTTGCCACGTTATCTCACCCACTCAATGCGCTGTGCTCCGGGGATAATTTCACTGCATTAAATATCATCAGGCCAAAATATCTTTACTTCATAAAAATGACCGCAACATAAACAACATCCCATTTTCCACAGACTATACAGTGAGTTTCTTCTCGCATCTCTCAGAACTTCAATATGCAGCACAGTAGAGTGTATAGCTTAGCAGTCAAGTCCAACAATTTTCTATGACTGGAAGTACACTACAAATTCCATTATCTGAAGTTGAGGGATATTTAATTTCGGTTCTGCATTATTTTGAATAACCCGAAAGCTTCCCGTTACTCTGCTTTGGTCTAAATGTAAACAGAAGACAAGTGTAAAAGCAATGAAATTAAGTAAAAGGTCAAAAGAAGAGTACAGTTTCCGTTATGCTGTTATGTCTAAACTTTGGCGAAATAATAACAGAGATTAAGAATTTAACACAAATCAGCCGAAATAAATAAAGTGTACTCATACGACCTTTGGTGGGGTCGCGTGTGTGAATTATGTTGAAAAGGTGGGCTTGAGAAAGTTTTACGGCCGGATGCCCTTCCTGACGTCGAAATTAAGTGGAGCGTTGTATCAAACTATCGCATGTTTATGACTTGAAGTAAACGGCTGAAAAACTGAAATCTAGAAACAACACACTTCAGAAACTGTGTGGCACTATATGGGGTTCGTCAGCCGACACTACGCACCACCGTCCTCAGTTTGGTCTACTCAACAGATGAGTACTGTTCTCCAGTGTGGCTCAGTAGCAGCTATACCAAACTTGTCGATGCCCAATTGAATCAGGCAATAAGAATTGTATCTGGCACAGTACAATCAACGCCTACATTCTGGTTACCAGCACTGAGTCACATTCCACCAGCGGAACTCAAACGCAAACACGTCTTACTCCGGGAGTATAAGAAGATAAATGCAAACGACCTGATGATCAATAATTTCAACCTCTTGCAAACCTGGAAAGAAGAATCGGTAAAAAAAAAAAATCCATGTCAGCTGCAAGACATCACAAGCACCACAACACCACCAAGTGGCTTTCACCTTTTCCGGAAACTGTGGTCAACGCTGAACAGGATAAGAACAAACCATGGCAGATGTGCAGATCTTGTCTACAAGTGGGAACATATATCTTCGCGAGAATGCAGTTATGGTGCTCCCAGACAGACCATACGGCACATAGTGAATGACTAACCGACGTATTCCTGTAGTGGCAACTTCAGTGACTTTGTGGAAGCAGGTCCAACTGTAATAGACTTTATAAACAACTTGAAGGTCAAACTGTAAATAATGTATCATCATCATTATCATCTGTTTACCCTCCAGGTTCGGTTTTACCCTCGGACTTAGCGAGGGATCCCACCTCTACCGCCTCAAGGGCAGTGTCCTGGAGCTTCAGACTCTTGGTCGGGGGATACAACTGGGGAGTATGACCAGTACCTCGCCCAGGCGGCCTCACCTGCTATGTTGAACAGGGGCCTTGTGGAGGGATGGGAAGATTGGAAGGGTTAGGCAAGGAAGAGGGAAGGAAGCGGCCGTGGCCTTAAGTTAGGTACCATCCCGGCATTCGCCTGGAGGAGAAACCACAGAAAACCACTTCCAGGATGGCTGAGGTGGGAATCGAACCCACCTCTACTCAGTTGACCTCCCGAGGCTGAGTGGACCCCGTTCCAGCCCTCGTACCACTTTTCAAATTTCGTGGCAGAGCCGGGAATCGAACCCGGGCCTCCGCGGGTGGCAGCTAATCACGCTAACCACTACACCACAGAGGCGGACAAATAATGTATATACGTATTTTATTTTTGACTAATGTTGATATGTACAGCCATACACTAAATAAAATAAGCACGTTTATGTGGTGGTTGGTAGCGTGGTGCGTTGTGTGTAAATATAGGAGTGTGTACTGAGACAAACATGAATGCCTAGTCCCAGAACTCGTGTAATTAACCTGATGTAGCTAAAATTCCCGACCCAATCGAAAATGTAGCCACAGACACTCCTAATCGAAGGCCGCGACGCTGATCAAGAGGCCAATTCAAGGAATTAAGTAAACTCTACACTTGCCATATTTCAACCAGAAATTATTCTTCTTCTTCTTAATCTGTTTATCGTCCAGGGTTGGCTTTTCCCTCGGACTTAGCGAGGGATCCCACCTCTACCGCCTCAAGGGCAGTGTCCTGGAGCGTCAGACATCGGGTCGGGGATACAACTGGGGAGAATGACCAGTACCTCGCCCAGGCGGCCTCACCTGCTATGCTGAACAGGGGCCTTGGTGGGGGATGGGAAGATTGGAATGGATAGACAAGGAAGAGGGAAGGAAGCGGCCGTGGCCTTAAGTTAGGTACCATCCCTGGAGGAGAAGTGGGAAACCACGGAAAACCACTTCCAGGATGGCTGAGATGGGAATCGAACCCACCTCTACTCAGTTGACCTCCCGAGGCTGAGTGGACCCCGTTCCAGCCCTCATACCACATTTCAAATTTCGTGGCAGAGCCGGGAATCGAACCCGGACCTCCGGGGGTGGCAGCTAATCACACTAACCACTACACCACAGAGGCGGACAACCAGAAATTATTACCCGCAAAAATTTTCTAGAGCAGTATAGCGAACAAGTAACTTATTCCAACGTGGTTTAACACGCGAGAAGTCTCACCCGTTTTAGAACGCGAGAGGTCGTGCGAAGGCAAATTGCTCACGCTTAATATTCTAATGAGCTGCTATTTTCCTTTCGCAGTGAATGTTCTGATAAAAATATAATTATGTACCCTGTTTAACTGCCTTTCAACTAGTACTAACATAATTACCCAGTAACAATATTTTCTCAATGTAAAAAATTAATGAAATTTTTCTGCCAAATCTGGTAATATTACGTGAGCTTTTAAAGAACGCGAGAGGTCGCGCGTGAGCAAATTGCCTCAACGTTTGCATTTGTACATTTCAATGAATGATTTGGTCACAATTCAAGATAAAACTACAGCACAACACTTCACTGAAAGCCACCATAAACCTTACTTAAGAAACTTTCTTGGAAATGCAGTCATGTAAAAATACACTACGCGGGGGATCGCTTGAAGGCAATATGCCGCGGCACATGCGAGAGTGAAAGGAAACTTAAGCTACTCCGGAACGCAGCAGGCAATACACTGACGATAATCAACGTCAGGTGAGGCGGGGGTGGGGGTGGGGGGATGAAACGAACGCCCTAAGCCCTACAGCGGCTAGCAACGAAATTATTAACAAATATTTAAAAGTGCGGCAAATTTCCGCGGGTGCGACCTCTCGCGTGTTAACATTTAAATTAAATTTGTGTAATTATAAAAATGGTTGTAATTGCGAAGTATAAACATATTGTTTGATTAACATAGGCTTTATACAGGGTGAAGCGAAATTCGCGCACTCGGGCGTCGCAGCGAGACTCCTCACATGCCAGCAATAAAAATATGTATCTCACAAAAGTTCGTCCTGCGAGTATATCTGGGAGAAAAAGGCCGTTGACGAGTGGCAATCTGGCAACACTGTAACCACATGTAGGGTAACTACCTCTGTCAGCAGGTGTTAGGCGTCGTGTACAGTTGGTGCAGTAAACAGCGTTTTGGGCTAACATGCAAGAGGTCGAGGGGTCGATCCTGGGTTGAGGCGTATGTTTTTTATTTCGTAGATGTAGTCCAGGTGGTATGGTATCTGGCATCATAATCGTCTACAGCGACTGCAGCGGGTCCCTTAGAAACCATTTGCACTTACATATTATCTGCGCACTTTTTATCAATATTTTTGTGCACGGGTGTGAGGAGTAAGGGGGGAGCAGTTCCGGTTCCAGTAGTACTGCCAACTGAATGGAAATGAAATCTGAATTGAATCGATAATATGATCGATCGATATGAATTTTGCTAAACTTTTGTTATCTTAAGCCAACAACTGTGTCACACACACATTATATTACATTATATAACATTTCTCGATGCGAATCTTATTCCTAGAGTGAATTCTATATTTTGGCTTTGCTGTGTAAATAACAACAGTACTAGTACGTAAAGTGTACGCCAGATGTCGCACAGCGATGCATAAGCGATTCATAGTTTGTTTCAAAGGTTGCCAGTACGAATCTCGAAGATTGCCGAGGGCGACCAATTCAGCACTATGGTGTAAATGTATCCAGAAAAGGTGCACAGATAATACTACGATCCTAGATATGGACGAACATTCTTTTTCATTGGTCAGCTTTGAAAGACGCCCTTTCCACGTCGTGGGCGTGAATTTATTCGCACCACTTCATCTACTAGATGCGTTACAACGTGTTCAGTTTTACTAAGTTTTGTAAATGAAGGTTACATGTGACCTAAGAAACGGTGTCTTAATGTATTACAGTATGTAATGTCCGGTGGAAATTAGCAAATAAAAACGGCGCCTCAACCCAGGATCGAACCCTCGACCTCCTGCTCGCTAACCCAAAACCATACCCACTACACCAACTGTACATCACGGCTAATACGGGCTGACAGAGGTAGTTACCTTACATTTGGTTACAGTGTTGCCAGATTGCCACTCTTCACGTTCTTTTTCTGCCGGATATACTCTCAGGACGACCTTTTGTGAGAGACTTTTTTTTTTTATTGCTGGCATGTGAGGAGTCGCGCTGCGACGCCCGAGTGCGCGAATTTCGCTTCACCCTGTATACGCAAAGTTCATATGACGTACTGTCTACCGTTCGTACTCTCTTACTTGATTTACTAAGATACGAATAACGTAAAATGCAGATGATAATTATTTCTTAAAATGGTGATACAATCACACTATTTACGATATTTATAACATAAATACCTCTCCGAATTGCAATTCAAGTCACTGAAGTTACATTAACTATCGAGCTTCAATGAAATGCTTTTAATTTTGGAGTTTATCTCCGTATTTCAGAAACTACTCGCATTAAACATTGAAAGTTTGTTCTCAAGAGAAAATGTCAAAGAATTGCTGGATTTTTCTTGAAATTTAATTAAATTTTTGTATTTGTAAATAATTCTTCAAAGGAATCATTTTGCTTGGATCCATGTTTCTCATTTATAATGACTTCTTGTGTGATGGTGGCGATTGAAGTCTTAAGAGAAAACACAACTAGATAACTATCCCCTCTAATTCTTCTCTTAACTTTGGCAATATTGTTCAACTTTGATGTTTCATGGATGATTATTTGAGTAAATTGGCGTTGGAACGTAGTGTATTTAGTCTCGGAAATTCGTACTCATTTTTTTTACATCACTTTAACTTGTTTCCTGTTTTTTATAAATAGCTACACAGTTTATCACACAGACTTCACATATACGCATCAGTGAAGTTGAGCTGCTTACTATGATGGCCAAACTGCTTTAAACAATGTCTCAACACTGATTGTGATAGTTTACATGGGTAATCATACTTTTAACCCCAAAAGCAAATTGCTGCAACTCTATCATAACTGATGCCGGTTTGTAATCTTGACAAATGCTCATATGAAATACTAGAAAGTTACAGGTAATTTAACAATTTCACTTAACATTTCCAAACGTGTGATCAAAGTGGCACATCAAGCCATTTTATTTTTCAAATATTTGGTGCTCAAATTACTGATTACCTAGTAATATAAGCTTAGTTACAACAACAACAACTTAGTTACGCACTGGACTTACAAGGGAACACAGACATGTGTTACATTCAGATTCGGTTGAAATTTGGTAGGAATATTCGTGGGAGGCTGTAGAATGCTAAGGTGAAAACTGCATGTGCCCAGCGCAAGTTAAAACGCCAAAATTGTACAAATAAATAGTCGTAAAATTAAAAGTGCCGCGGGAGTATCAGGATGTGGCGGAGAGGTAGGGAGGAGCGAAGCAGCGGGCGTGAGTCAACCGGGCTGTGTCGAGCCACACCAGCAGCCAGACAGCGTATACTGTAGTTAGCGCGTTCTCCTTAACTTCCCGATCAGGTGTGCGAAACGTCAATATGAAAACAGCTCATGAAACAAGTGTACAAAGGATGATATTTAAGCAACGATGCCAATACGGTTTGAAAAATTCACGCCTGAGTTCTTGTTACTCGTTGTAATTAGTGCAATAGTGATTGTTTACAAAGATACTGTATGCACCATGAACATCTTACAGCGCTGTCGCTTTCACAAGTATTACATTGATTATCGAAAGGCTCTTCTTTGAAACAATAATCGACTGGATTAACAAATTGTGAAGGTTTCTTTTTGACATAGCCACTACCTCATGCTACGAAAGCGCGGAGAGGAGAACTGGTTGTGCGTCAAAGATTGCACTTTTAAAAGGTTGTTCAGTCCGCCTCTGTGGTGTAGTGGTTAGTGTGATTAGCTGCCACCGCCAGAGGCCCGGGTTCGATTCCCGGCTCTGCCACGAAATGTGAAAAGTGGTAGGGGAGACCGGGGCAAGTTGACGATCATAAGGTTCGTTTCACATTCCGCCAGAACATGGCGTGTTTTACGCTTGTAATGACGTGTGTATTACTGCCTATCTTTTTATGCAACAGTTCTGCAATTTTCAAAGTTCTAGTTTTAATAGCTTTTTCATAAAGTAGTAAAGTTTAATTTTATGTAAATTCGTCATCTTGCCCCGTTCCCGGGGTAAGTTGACGAACCTATTGGGGTAAGATGACGAGCATTCTTCTCAACTGCTTCAACATAAAATTTCACTGAAATTTGTAAAAGATGCCATGAAAACTTGAAGTAACTTGATTTTAATTATGTACTACACAAGGACATACATTTCTAAAGAACATATATTTGAAAAATGTTAAAATAATTGAAAGTAAATTAAAAATAATTACTACACTGAATACAAGAACTCTGAAGAAAACAGTTTTAAACTGGAATATACTCCGCGTCCACCTCTGTGGTGTAGTGGTTAGCGTGATTAGCTGCCACCCCCGGAGGTCCGGGTTCGATTCCCGGCTCTGCCACGAAATTTGAAAAGTGGTACGAGGGCTGGAACGGGGTCCACTCAGCCTCGGGAGGTCAACTGAGTAGAGGTGGGTTCGATTCCCACCTCAGCCATCCTAGAAGTGGTTTTCCGTGGTTTCCCACTTCTCCTCCAGGCAAATGCCGGAATGGTACCTAACTTAAGGCCACGGCCGCTTCCTTCCTGGGCGAGGTACTGGTCATTCTCCCCAGTTGTATCCCCGACCCAAAGGCTGAAGCTCCAGGACACTTCCCTTGAGGGAGGCGGTAGAGGTGGGATTCCTTGCTGAGTCCGAGGGAAAAACCGAACCTGGAGGGTAAACAGATTAAGAAGAAGAAGAATATACTCCGCACATATCACAGAGAAACCGTCCACTGCCTTCATAACTTGAGCAGTCTTCATGCCACCACACTTTACAGTTATCACACTGAATCCAGTCTTCATTTGGAGGATGAACATACTTTTCTTCACACACAGGACATGCAGAATTTTCTTGCAGCCGATTATTGACAGATTCGGATATGAAGCCCAGCTGCCTGGCTACTTTTTTTTCTCTGGGTTTTACATTCCTACTCTTTCTTCAGCATTTATTTTTGTTGAAGCATGTCCTTCATGGGTATGCTGGTTATGATGGATGCTGATCTCCTAGCTCTTTTTCCTCGTTGTGATTGGTCTGTCCGTCTTCCGCTGATAATTTCTAGGCATTTCCGTAATTAGCGTAAGGGAACGGCTGACTACGTGTAGCCTATAGCTGGCGTGGGGTAAGATGACGAATTCGTCAACTTGCCCCCGTCATCTTGCCCCAGGTTGCTTAGGAAGCGGTTTGTCCTTATAATCGACAGACATCTTACAATCAAGATTCAGTTAACACTGAAGTAAGTAAGAAATACATTGACATTTAAAGAAAATAAAACAGTTAATTCGTATTGTGAGCACACTAGTAGTAGAAGCTTACTGCACATATCTTAGATATTTTAGTGCGCCAGTGCCAGACAGACACCCCCCTACCACTGCATGTCTCAGACTGAAAGGAATTTCCTTCTATGTGTAAGTTATACCTGTGAGATATCGAGCCCAAGGTCACATGATAGCCAACTTAGTGAACAGAATTCTACAAAAGTTATGGTTGATTCGTCATCTTGCCCCGTTCGTCATCTTACCCCCGTCGAGGGCTGGAACGGGGTCCACTCAGCCTCGGGAGGTCAACTGAGTAGGGATAGGTTTGATTCCCACCTCAGCCATCCTGGAAGTGGTTTTCCGTGGTTTCCCACTTCTCCTCCAGGCAAATGCCGAGATGGTACCTAACTTAAGGGCACGTGCGCTTCCCTCCCTCTTCCTTGCCTATCCTTTCCATTTTCCCATCCCCCCCAAGGGCCCTGTTCAGCATAGCAGGTGAGGCCGCCTGGGCGACGTACAGGTCATTCTCCCCAGTTGTATCCCCGACCCAATGTCTCACGCTCCAGGACATTGCCCTTGAGGTGGTAGAGGCGTGATCCCTCGCTGAGTCCGAGGGAAACACCAACCCTGGAGGGTAAGCAGATTAAGAAAGAAAGAAAAGGTTGTTCCTTAAATGTACGTTGATGTCTAACGAGTTTAACAAAATTAAATCATACAAAATACGAATAAATTGCTTCCAAATGCGGAAGCCCAAAACATCTAACGGCTCGCTAAGTCCAGTGGCTCCTTTTGGAATTGTTTGAACATTAATGATTTTCTTACTCTCAATTTTAGCATTTAAAATATTTTCTTTTTTCTGTCCGGTCCACGAATCGAGAAATAAAACACTGTGCTCTGGTACAAGCTCACAATAAACATCCCGTAACTATTTCTGTACAAGTTCTTTTCCAGAATTTGAAGGCAAAGTGTACACATTTGGTGCGGTGAATACATTTTGTTCTATATTAGGACCAAATTTGCCATTATTTTCTTTCAACACCACTAGCAACTACGGCAGCAGTTGTCCATCTGGAGAAATTATTGGCTGTATTGTTTAGCTTTGAGTTAACGAATTCATAGATTGCGCTTTTGATAATACGACTTTTTCTCCTCGTTCATTTTGGGTCCTGCCAAAATGGAACTCTTCATGAAAACCAGACTGATCAGTATTAAACACGCACTCTGGGCCGTGACTTTCTATTAATTGCGACACTTCTTCCACAAACAGTGTCGCGTTACAATTAGTATCTTCTTGTTCAAATTGGTATTTTTAAGATACGAATTTGCAAAGCTTTCTTGATGCAATTTTAAATTTCTTTTTAAAACTCATTACCAAAGACTGAGACGCTCGAAACGTCTCGTAGCCAACTAGACGAGCGTACGTTAAGGCCCCTCTTTTAATATTTATATCGTGAACAATTTTGTTTCGTTGTCTACTCTTTGAACTGTTGAAAATTCTTCTTCGTAACATTTTTTTTCTCATTGTGCCACCGTTTCCCAATTGTTGCTCCCACCTGTAAAGCTCTTCCCGGCACTTTAATTTACGAAACATGTGTTTCGTGGATGCGAAGCTCTTCTGTTTCCCATTTTTGCTTCCCCAATTTTCGATGACCTCCTTCTTATAAGTTATTGGGATTACGCATTGTTCAGCCGTTGTTGTGGATGCAGTGTTAGGAGAAACATTTTCGGAGACGAGTTCAAATATCGGTGTTTCAATATTGTCTTTCTCGAAAGCAAAGTCATCATCTGACATATCCAATGTGCATCCAATTCGACTGTCACATCGATATCCAAAATCCTGTCGGCAATTAGACCTGTAAAACGGAGACAAGAACGCAATTCCTGTGCACGCTTGTTTTTTCTCTTAAAAGTAAATATATATAAATAGATTGATCTACTTACGATATAATTCCAATCCCAAATTCCTTTCATCTTCAGAAAATGAGGTGTCTTTATTGTCACAGTCTGCAAAACAATTCTGAAGCCACACTACTACATTCCACAGATTGAATGACTTCTGTAGTGGGCGTTTTGTTGCATCTGTGTGTAAAAAATCAATTGTTACCATACAAGGTTAAAGTAAATATACAGTCACCATTCATGAAAATGACCATAAGAACGTCAGATTTTACCTGTCATTGTAAGAACGTTGTCTCTTCGCACGACTAATCAATGTGCACCTCTTGATCTGCTTTTACGTTAGTAATCGTGAAGATACGAGGTATGTACGAACTGCGGTGCAGTATAGAAGAGCTGCCGCCGGGAAGGGGAGGAGGGGGGGGTCATTCATTCGACTCGAGCGAGCAGCCCGACTACACGCTGCCTGGCTGCTGGCGCGGCTCGACGCAGCCCGGTTGGCTCACGTTCGCTGCTTCGCTCCTCCCTACCTCTCCGCCACACCCCGATACTCCAGCGGCACTTTTAAATTTACGACTACTTATTTCTTCAATGTTGGCGTTCAAACTTGCGCTGGGCTCATGCAAGTTTCACCTTAGCATTCTACAGCCTCAACGAATATTCCTACCCAGTTTCAACCGGATCCGAGTGTAACACATGCATGTGTTCCCTTGTTACAATTAATCTACAATCAAAGTAGTGCGTTCAACACTTTGGCTGACATTTAGGAATGTGTAAATACATGAGATCCGTGTCATTAGATTTACTGGTACGTTAAATTCTAAACATCATTGAAATTAGTATTATTTGTTGCGAACAATCCCCTTTAAGATTACACTGGTTGGGAGAGGGGGGTGTGATGAACTCAGTGGCTTAGCTGCTGGCTTCACACCCGGAAGGCTGTGGTTAAATTTTGGGTCGACATTTTCATTTCAAGAATCACGTTGCGTCAGGAAGGGTATCCGGTCTTGAACCTCCACCCAAAATCAAAATGATCCTCAGGTGATTCCAGCGACCCCAAAAATAACTGGGGTATGTCTGCAGTGGTAATAATCGAAGGCTATGAAAAAGAAGCCTCAATCCAGAAAGGAGTGAGGCAAGGCTATAGTTTGTCCCCTTTCCAGTATTTATATAAAGGTGAAGGATATCAAAGAGCAATTTGGCAAAAAATCACAAACCAAGGAAAGGGGATCAACACTGAAATTTGCTGATGATATTGTTATTTTATGAGTCTGCAGAAGTTCTGAAGAAATTGCTGAATGGAGGGACACAGTGTTGGAGAAGGAGTACATGATAAATGAATCCAAAACAAAAGTAATGGAACGAAGTCAGGTGGTGCAGGAAACATTAGACTAGGAAATGAAGTCTTAAAGTAAGTAGATGCATACTGTTGCTTGGGTAGCAGAATTACTAATGATGACAGAAGTAGGGCAGAGGACATAAAATGCAAATTAACGTAAGCAAGGAAGGCCTACCTTATGAAAAGAAGTTTGTTCACTTCGGATATTGATATCGCAAATAGACAAATGTTTTGCTGTGGTTGTACTTTAATTAAGGCCACGGCCACTACCGTTCCAATCCTAGCCATTTCCTATCCGTCCGTCGCCGAAAAACCTTTGATGTGTCAGTGCGACATTAAACCACTGTCGAAAAAAGGAGTGTGGCATTGTACGTAGTGAAACATGTACAATGATTAGCACAGAGAAAAATAGAATAGAAGCGTTTGAAATGTGGTATTACAGAAGAATGCTGAAGGTGAGATGGGTAGATCGAATCACGAATGAAGAGATACTGAATCGAATTGGTGAAAGGAGAACTATATGAATACATTTCACCACCAGGAGAAGAGATAGAATGATATGACGCATCTTAAAAATCCAAGACTTGTTTAGCTGGTTTTTGATGGAAGTATATTTGTTAAGAACGGTAGGGATATGATATGAATCTGACAAAGATACTAGAGTAGGTGTAGGATGTAGTAGTTACATAGAAATGAAAAGCTTAGCGCAGAATAGGATGACACGGAGGGTTGCATCAAACCAGTCTATAGGCTGATGACCCTAACAATAACAAGATGAAGAAAATTAAAATTATTTAGAGGGCCTTGGTTGATCCTTTCTTTGTGTCCATATATGCCATTCTTATTTTGTTGTGGACTTCCTTTCTGTCTTTCTTCCAAATTGTTCCGGTTCTTCTCTCCGGCCTATCCTCTTGGGCAAATCACCGTATGCAAATGTTGTAGGCCTATCTAAAGAATTCCATGTTTTGGTTATCTTCTGGTGTGATTATAGCCAGTTTAAGGCATTTTTTATATCATCAATCTTTTTCCATTTTAACAATTTATTTCAATGTCTGTTTGAGCTTTAACCGTAGTGTAGGGGTAGCGTGCCTGCCTTTCGCCCGGAGGCCCCGGGGTCGATTCGCGGCCAGGTCAGGGATTTTTCTCTGGACCTGGCGGCTGGTTCGAGGTCCACTCAGCTTACGTGATGAGAATTGAGGAGCTATCTGACGGTGAGATGGCGACCCCGGTCTCGAAAGCCAAGAATAACGGCCGAGAGGATGCGTCGTGCTGACCACACGACCCCTCGTAATCTGCAGCCCTTCGGGCTGAGCAGTGGTTTTTTCGAAGGGCAAGGCCTCAGCTAAACGCAGATCAATAAATTTATCGCGATGATGCAGCCTCGCGGAAGCCTCGTGCTTTGAGTGCTCGATTTGCGTACACTTAGGACAACTCGGAGCACCGTAGTGAGTGAACGCATCAACCGATTTCAAATATTCTAGTCTCATTTTGTTCGTAAACCGAAAGGCTAACAAATACAAAGGGCACTATGGCTAATACCTGTACAAGTTGTGACTAACTATTAACATTGACAATTTGAAACGAAAGCTTTGAAAAATAGGGGATTTGAAAATCTATATACGAGTATAAATACATATCCTTCATGTTGGGGTACCGTTGGAAAGATCTCGCTGAGCCCAAGATGGCTGTAAATGGTTGTCCTGCATAAGTTAGGGACAACGCTATGCAAGGTCGAAAGTATAAGAATTTATTACGGTAATTTAAATTCCGATACACGTTGTGTGCATCATAGAATAGATAATATTGCGCTCAATATAACAGCTCTATTACGGTATACTTAGGACAGTTAGGACAGAAGTTAGATGGTGACATATTCAATTACTAAATGTATTGAAAAATATGGCCTGGCTACATAAATAATCCATCTATGTCGCTAGATAAGTTAGCTCGCAATAAATAATATGAACAGCACACTAGCCGGAAAAGGAAAAATCAGTTAATCAGTTTCCTCATTGATTTCTGTGTTTAATTTTCCTTTTCGAAATTATTTCCGATTATTATTATTATTATTATTATTATTATTATTATTATTATTATTATTATTATTTTTGTTGTTGTTATTACCTGATTATAGGAAATATTAAACCGGAGTAACGTATTAATAAATGTTTATATCAAGCAGTAGACGTTGGTAAAAAGGTTCTGATATCTGATGTATCTGGTCTCGGAAAAGAGTCTTTGGGAGTTAAAATTAAATAAGTAATTTATATCATATTGTTTGGTAGGCTTATTTTATATAAGTTGTTTTACGTCGCACCGACACAGATAGGTCTTATGGCGACGATGGGACAGGAAAAGGCTGGAGTGGGAAGGAAGCGGTCGTGCCCTTGATTAAGGTAATTCCCCAGCATTTACCTGGTGTGAAAATGGGAAACCACAGAAAACCTTCTTCAGGTCTGCCACTATCTCGCGAGTACTGGATACTAGCCGCACTTGAGCGACTGCAGCTATCGAGCTCGGTCAGCAGGCTTTGTCTCATAGCAATCCCTGAATGGGGAAAGAATATTGTTTGTTATCAAGGAATAAAAATAAACTCACTTTGAAATATGAATGGGATATACATATCAAATGACATTCAACTACTGCTTCGTTGTCATGAAGAGTACGTCTTGTTCTCTAGTTCTCATTTTCCTTCACAAGGCATGCGAACTTCAAATGTCAGAGATACTCCGAGAGTTACATTCGGTGAAATATTGATGAACATATTTTATAGAAAAAAAGTGAAAAAATGGAATAAATTAACTGTATTAATTTGACCTAACGAGACAGAATGGTATCTAGGTATCTTTTGATGGTACTATGCCCTGAGCAAATTTGAGGTGGGTTAAAATAACAAGGTAAACTTTGATATTACACGACTGACGGGCGATGGAAGTCTCCCTATTTCTGATATGACACCCATTATCAAAGAAATACGATGCTGCCGTCATGTAGTACAAATATAACATTTGGGATCATTAACTTGTGGGAAAGGGCGCTCGTCTCAGAGGTCTCACGTTACCTTCATTAAAAAAAAGAGATACAAAGGAATACCACTAAAACCGTCAAATAGACTGCGTAGAAGAACATAACCAGTTTCGGAAAGGAAACAGTAAAATATTGTACTTCCTGTTGTAAAGCAAACTTCACAAATATTTTTGTTCGAGTGAGTTCAACGTCATCAAATGAAAGAAATAAACGCTGTTATCTGCAATGCATCTGAATCAATCAATCAATCAATCAATCAATCAATCAATCAATCAATCAATCCAATCAATCAATCAATCAATCAATCAATCAATCAATCAATCAATCAATCAATATTCTAAAGGCTAATGCCTTGTCGATGCAACCACTCTCTTCTTTCATTGGCTGTTCGCTTCAGTTCCATGTAATTGTCACAACCTAATTTCTTCTTGATGTCGTCCAAATACTTCATCCTAGGTCTTCCTTTCTTTCCCATCACTTTCCCTTCAAGTATGTTAGTGATGAAAGTATTGTGTCTGATGACATGTCCAATAAATTTTATTTTCCTGTTTTCCATTTCCTTTAAGAATCTTCTGTCTTCTTTAACTTCCCTTAAGACTTCCAGGTTGGTTTTTCTTTCCGTCCAGCTCGTTCTGGTCATTTTCCGCCATATCCACATTTCAGCAGCTTCAAGTCGATTCCTTTCTAATTTACGCAGAGTCCAACTCTCACTTCCATACTGAAGTGTACTCCATACATATGATTTCGCAAAGGATTTTCTGACATCTATATTCATGTGTGTGCTGGTTAAAATGTTTTTCTTAGTCATAAATGCCTGTTTTGCCAATGGCAATGCATCTAATATGAAATAATTATATGGCTATACCAGTTCAAGGAACGTTAGTACATAGTGCATAGTAAATCAGCATCTACTTTTAAAAGACATCCGGTTTCTGTGTGGTTTGATTCATTGGTATCTACTATGTGACTCCTTCATTTTAACAATATACGTTAAGGATGCATGTTGAGGGTTTTGTAAATCTCGTGATGCCTGAAACATATCTTGTTGAGTCAAACTGCTTAAAACGGAATTTTTGGATCGAATAATGTACAATTTTTCACGACAAAATAGAATGATAAAGAAAGGAAAATATTGCTGTCGTAACTTAGCTCGTATCACACAGAAAGTTGATGTCCTTTAAAGGTGCACAATAATTTGCCACAGTGTGCTAACGTACCCTGAATGGGTTTTAGACACGCAATTATGTCTACTTTTAACTAATATCTCTAGTCATTATTTCAATCATTTATAATCATTAGAAGAGCCTTTTAGTTAGTGGGAAAGTAATCTTTCCTGGACGCTCGGCATTGAAAGATATATACTCTGGTGACTCAATCTTGTTTGTACCTCTCTAAGTTCTTTTGACGGGAGGAGGGAAACCGGCGATCAAATCACACTAAAACAAATATATTTACCAACTACTGAAACATAAACGTATACTCGATGATCGTCATTTGCGAGGAATTCGAATTTTTTTATCTCAACGTGCTTTGAAAAGGTTCAGTGGGAAATAGTCATACAGTATGTACATACCTCAGAAATTCCAAACTTCATCAGTCCTTCTCAGGAAACCACACTAATTGAGAATTAATTCCGTTCATAAAAGCAAAACTCAAATCCTAAGGCAGTTTTTAACAGTCAAATAACAATAAAATAATGGTCAAATCATAAACAAAGAATTCTAGACTCCAACGAACTAAGTCCATCACTTCTCTCATAAACATTCCTTTTATTATTTTTAGAAATATGCATTACTCCGAAACCGTTGACCGGAGAGGGCCTGCTGGTCCTCACTATCGGCTGTCCTGAGAATGGTTTTCCGTGGTTTTCCATTCCCATGCACTAAGGGAAATGCCGGGACAGTTCCTAATATACGCCACGACCGCTAACCCTCTCAACTTCTCCACACATATCTTTCTGCGAAGCAAATCCCCTGCCTGAGAGAGGGCTTCAGGGATGGAATGAAAACTTGTGCCATTAAGGGTTAAATCGGGAGACCTAGCTTAACACGGGGAAAATAGACCAATATTCATTTGATTGTTATATATGCTACAAACGTTGTTGAAAAATGCTGCACATATCTCAATATTGGTATGCTTTAGAGCAATCAGAAGCAACTTCAATAATGTCAAAATTTGAATTATAACATTTTCAAATAAAATGTTCAAAATGTCCTGCCTTTTTAACAATATATCACGGTTTCCTTCATAACCCTCTTACTGATTCACGAATAGTTATGACTTTTTCAGTTTTTCCTCCCATAGTGTTGTACTACAATCTGTACCTCGTTCAGATTAATAGGATTTAAATTATATTTTATATAACATTTTTATTTAAAAACTATAAATATGTTCTGATGCTCGGAATAAAAACGCGACAAAAAATCCAAGTCACAGTCTATGCTAATGATTGAGGTTCATTTTGTAGCTGGAGTTTTGATACTCACTTTTAAAAAGAAAAAGTACGAAAATTCTTATAAACTTGGAATTTATAAGGGAACCAGGCGTGAAATTTTGAACATTTTATTTTAAAATATTAAAATTATTAAAATTCTGACATTATTAAAGTTGCTTCTGGTTGCCAGGAAGCATGCCAATACTGGGATATGTGCAGCTATTGTCAACAACAATTGTAGCATATTTAACAATCGAATGAATATTAACCCATTTTTTTCCTTGGTTAAGCTTGGTCTCCCCCTTCAATACCCCTTTCTGTGAAATCGTTTGACATACGAGTTTAAAATTTCACATGATATTTCCTCCAATAGGCTATCCCCTACGAGGATTTGAATGGGGCGTTGGCCTGACGAAAATATTCATTTATTTCAAACCGTTTGAAATACGAAGTTGAAATTTCATGTGATGGTTGTTCCTATATGTCTTCGAGTTTAAATAAGTGATCTTAAAACGATACATCCCTAAGGGGTTTACAAAAGTATATTCTCTGAAACCGCCCCAGGTACGAAGTTAAAATATCATATGATTCTTCGATGTTAAAAAATAAGTGGTCTTAAAAGGGGTTTTGAACGGGGGAGAGGTCTAGTGACAAAATTATTCATCCCTTCAGAACGTCTGATGTACGAAGTTGTAATTTTACAAGAATGTTGTTCTTTTGTGTCGTAGGTGTGAATTATAATATAGTTCAAAATATTTAATTACATATTGTGATCATGAAGACATTATTGTAATTCTAAACTTAAGCAAAGATTTACAAGAGCCAAGATATTTGATCGAATTTCCGATGCTCTTAATCATTGCCACCAAAATTTGTAAAGCACAAGTTTTCTTTCCATCCCTGAAGGCGATGGCGGACTTCCTAGACGGCAAGCCGTCTCTCAGGCAGGAGATTTGTTTCGGAGAAAGATACGTGTGGAGAAGTTGAGAGGTTTAGCGGTCGTGGCGTATATTAGGAACTGTCCCAGCATTTGCCTTAGTGCATAGGAATGGAAAACCACGGAAAACCATTCTCAGGACAGCCGATAGTGAGGACCAGCAGGCCCTCTCCGTCTCACGAATACAGAGGCGTAGTGCTACGGTAAAGCCGTGGTCAGCCCTCCTCTGCTCGGTTGGCCGGTGGGAGTGCAGAGCTGTCAGACCACTGACCAGCCGTGGTCACTTATGGGCTGAGACCCACTCTGCATCCTTGAACATTTGTAGTTATAGTCATAATAGTTATAATCATACGACCTCAGTTACTGTGTTACACAAAATTTAACCTCACACTATTTACGTTGCCTGCGCGTCAATTTCGACGTTGTTTTCCTCTATCAAGTTACAGAATAAACCGGCTCTCTGTTTGGAAATCAATGGTTGAGTTTTACATAATTTTGTCGCGTAAACTACAGTAGTTTCACCCGAGATCCTCTTTTATATGCCGGCATGGTTGTGACAAGGAGTATCGAAACGAACGTTTATCCACCGTTCTAAAAATCCGACTATCTTTGAACCCGTGATCTTGTGATCCGGAGGCTGACACGCTACAGTGATGCACAGAGGGATAATAGCAATAATAATACGTTGGAAGTACCTTCAGGTCTCTATGAAGTTGATGCCTAGCGAGCTCAATAGCTGCAGTCGCTTAAGTGCGGCTAGTATCCAGTATTCGGGAGATAGCGGGTTCGAACCCCACTGTCGGCAGCCCTCAAGATGGTTTTCCGTGGTTTCCCATTTCCACATCAGGCAAATGCTGGGGCTGTACCTTAATTAAGGCCACGGATGGTTCCTTCCCATTCCCAGCCCTTCCCTGTCCTATCGTCGCCATAAGACCTATTTCTGTCGGTGCGACGTAAAGCAACTTGCAAAAAAAAAAAAAATTCATGCTCTCGTCCCAGTGTTGTGCAACTCTTTTTCAAACCCACTCCTCATGGAAGACTCAGTAACAGCAGAGGGGCTTCCTAAATAATGAAAGATTGAGAGCTATCTTCCAGAATATTTATGGAATAGTTTCTATGTTCATGTCAAGTAACGGTCTGAAAGTTCAGCAGTAGGTGGACGGGGAGGAGAGTAGTCCAGCTAAAGTTTGCCTACAGTTTGCTACAGCGTGTGGCTGACTGGAATAAGGTTCGATTGTGACAGATGAGGCCGCACGGTTGCCTCTCTGTACTTGACATGTCGGAAATAGCAAGTCAACATTTACTCTGACGTTCGCCCTAACGTACATTCTCTTTCAAGAAATGTGAAACTAACGCCATGACCTCTTCACTTCTGTTATGTATGAGCAGAGCTGTTTGGATTTGGAATGCATTTCCTCTCATTCAGAAAACATGAGCACATTACCTCGGAGTACTAAGCTGAATGTTTACTCTTTTTTTTTTCTTTGCTAGTGGCATTACGTCGCACCGACACAGATAGGTCTTCTGGCGACGATGGGAGAGGAAAGGGCTAGGAGTTGGAAGGAAGCAGCCGTGGCCTTAATTAAGGTACAGCCCTAGCATTTTCCCGGTGTGAAAATGGGAAACAGTACCGAGCTCGATAGCTGCAGTCGCTTAAGTGCGGCCAGTATCCAGTATTCGGGAGATAGTAGGTTCGAACCCCACTGTCGGCAGCCCTGAAAATGGTTTTCCGTGGTTTCCCATTTTCACACCAGGCAAATGCTGGGGCTGTACCTTAATTAAGGCCACGGCCGCTTCCATCCCACTCCTAGCCCTTTCCTGTCCCATCGTCGCCATAAGACCTATCTGTATCGGTGAGACGTAAAGCAACTAGCAAAAAAAGTAGGAAACCATGGAAAACCATCTTCAGGGTTGCCGACAGTGGGATTCGAACCCACTATCTCCCGGTTGCAAGAATGTTTACTAATATAGTCCTAAACACAAAGGACAAATCAACATGACCCAATATGAAATAAAGGAACTCAATATGGCTTGTGATATTGCTCGTCACATTGTATTAGATCAAAATAGTCAATCAAAAAATATTCACCGGGCGATTTGGCCGTACGGTTAGGGGCGCGAGCTGTGAGCTCGTATCCGGGAGTGGGTTCGAATCACGCTGTCGGGAGCCCTGACGATGATTTTCCGTGGTCTCCCATTTTCATACCAGGAAAAGAATGGGGCTTTAACTTAATTAAGACCGCGGCCACGATCCTCCCACCCCTAGCCACTTCCTCCTCTTCCATTGTCGCCGCAAGACCTATCTGTATCGGTGTGACATAGGCAAATTGTAAAAAAAAAGAAAAAAAACAAATACAATGAAGCAAATCTAATTAAATAAACATTAGGAATACCAATAAATTTTCTGTTAAACGGAAGGAAACCATTAAAATTCTTTTTTCTTTTTCTTTTCTTTTTTTTTTCTTTTTTGCTATTGGCTTTACGTCGCACCGACACAGATATGTCTTATGGCGACGATGGGACAGGAAAGAGCTGGGGGTGGGAAGGAAGCGGCCGTGGCCTTAATTAAGGTACGGCCCCCGCATTTGCCTGGTGTGAAAAATGGGAAACCACGGAGAACCATCTTCAGGGCTTCCGACAGTGGGGTTCGAACCCACTATCTCCCGAATACTGGATACCGGCCGCACTTGAGCAACTGCAGCTATCGAGCTCGGTCCATTAATTTTTAAATTATTATTACGTATGTGCTTCAACCAAGCTTGTGACCGCGGGTATTAACGAGCTGTGACTATGGAGCCAAGCTATTAATTCGGGAGACGCAAGGGTTGGAACTCCACCGTCGGCTGCCGTGAGAATGGTTTTCCGTGGTTTCCAATTTTCACTTGCAGGCAAATGCCGGGAGAGTTCCGCGTCAATGCCACAGCCGATTCTTTCCACCTCCTTACCCAATTTCATTCACCATCGTTAATTTCATCATCATTACCTCCTCAACTGACAGTGGCGTCAGGAAGGAAACCAGGCCGTAAAAACATGCCATATAAATTCACTCCATGTCATCCCGGATCCGGTATCAAGACACGAGCCTAAGTGGGTAGACATACATACATACATTACTTATGTCCTTCAAACGAAGAAATACCTTGCAATAACTTAATTGAGCCTTCAAAGTTTCTATTTTTATTTGATTACAATAAAATTGCCATCATTACTGTTGTATTATTAAACTGTTCATACAATGAAACTGGCAATAATCGTCTACTTCTTTATGTAGTATCGATAGTTCAAGTAGAACTCGTTGTTAAAGAAAATTAAATTAATGAACAAAGAAAATAAGTCGCCATGCTCTTTGTCTGAATGTGCAGCCCTGGGTTTGGTTCCTGGCAATGGTAGGGATTTTAGCCGCGTCTGTTTAATTTATACCAAGCTCGATAGCTGCAGTCGCTTAAGTGCGGCCAGTATCCAGTATTATGGAGATAGTGGGCTCGAACCCCACTGTCAGCAGCCCTGAAGATGGTTTCCCGTGGTTTCCGATTTTCACACCGGGTAAATGCTGATGTTATACTTCAGTTAAGACCACGGCTGCTTCCTTCCCACTCCTACACTCTTCTTATCTCATCGTCTCCATAAGTCCAGTAAGTGGCGGTGCGTCGTAAAGCAAATTGTAAAATATTTATATATATATAAATATATCGGGTGAGTCCGCTGCGCCTGACGTTTCTACTTTTAGACATCCCAACGAACGTCAGTGGGGTGATGGTCGACATTTCTTTGCCGTGTACCAAGCTATAGTAGCGTTTAAAGCACTCACAGCATCACTGCATGACTTTTACAAAAATAAAAAAAAAGTTTGCGACACGTATTTACACAATACACCAATCTGTCATACGGTTATGAAAAATGTACGTGCCAATTATTTTTTTTGTTTTGCTATTTTGCTTTACGTCACACCGACCCAGATAGGTCTTATGGCGACGATGGGATAGGAAAGGCCTAGGAAGTGGATGGAAGCGGCCGTAGCCTTAATTAAGGTACAGCCCCGGCATTTGCCTGGTGTGAAAATGGGAAACCACGGAAAACCATCTTCAGAGCTGCCGACAGTGGGGCTCGAACCCACTATCTCCCGATTACTGGATACTGGCCGCACTTAAGTGACTGCAGCTATCGAACTCGGTTCGTGCCAATTATAAGCTTTCGATTGGTTATGAAATTTCCACTAAAAGCGATGGCATAATGATACAAAACGTGTGCGAGTTTGTGAAGCGGGACGTAGTTTTACACCAAGTAAGCTTTCTGATGAAGTGGAGGCAACATTCATCGTAGTGTATTGGACTAACCACAGACGTGTTAACGCATGTTGCGTTGGTAGGTCGGTTTGAATCCCACGAGCGATAATTATTTGTTTTCATATTTAAAACTTTGAGGATCAAATAAGAGGCCATTTGTGCCACATTCGACCAATACATGTTGATTGTGTAGTCGCCTGACACTTGGTGTAGCCTAGCAGTCCTGGTAATTTCTTCGCTATGTATTCAACAGATGAGTATCTTGACATGCTCCTCGTCCACGGTGGAGCAAGACAGAACGCACAGGAAGCACAGTGCCTGTGCCACGAAAAGATTTCCACACAGACAACAACCAAACGCAAATACGTTTAGGAGGGTGGAGTGACGTTTACGTACAACTTCGTCACTTTTCCGAACAGGTCCTGTTAGAGGGGCACCAATTACGCCGGTGAAACTCCTGAGATGGTTTTGGACATTTTCCGGGAGAATCCTCACACGAGTACCCGGACAGTAGCTCTAAAGGCTAACATCAGCCAGTCGTCTGTTGTAAGGATGTTGCATTCCAGTTTTTTCGTCCGTATCGCCTGCAACTACAACAAGAACTCCACGGACGAGATTTCGAAACTCGTGTTGAGTTATGTGCGTGGATACTGAGGCAAATGGCAAATGATCCAGCGTTTATATCTCACATTTTATTTTCGGACGAGGCACGATTTTATAACAACGGCTCTGTGAATCGTCATAATATGCACTACTGGAGCGTTGAAAATCCCCACTGGGCAAGGCAGGCAGCATTTCAGGCACGATGAGGGGTAAATATCTGGTGTGGTATACTGGGTGATAACCTAATAGGACCATATTCCTTTGAGGATCATTTGGCAGTAACGCGGTACCTACAGTTTCTTCAAGACCAACTACCATTGCTGCTAGAGGATGTGCCCCTGGGTGTGCGTGTAACCATGACTGACCTCCTCCTCACATGTCAGCAGATGTTCGAAACTACCTGAATGTTGCACATCCCGGTCGATGGATAGGAAGGGGAGGACTTGTCACCTGGCCTTCTAGATCGCCCGATTTGACGCCACTAGACTTCATTCTATGGGGCTATTAGAAGGATATAGTGTATGCTCAGCAGCCGGAAAATCCTGAAAGCCTTCGAAACCTTATTACGGAAGCCTGTGAATCCATATCACTTACAATGCTACAAAGAGCCCGATTGGCAGTTCAACGGCACGCTGAAACATGTATTACTGCAGAAGGCCATCTATTCGAACACTTACTGCGCTAACTCGCTGTTGCTCAGTCAAACGAAGTCAAACCCCCAACCATTCTATCCTCATCCAGTCCTGCTTATAAAATATCCACATAAGCAGTCCTAATGGCCTAGAACAGTGCCAGAATAAACATGGTAAGAAAAGGGCAACTTAGAAAACTGGCGCTGAAGGAAAGGAAGATCCTGAGAAAAATCATGGGCCCTATTAAAGAAGAAGGCAAGTACAGAATCAGGCACAACAACGAACTGTATCAACAATTGGAGAGTATTACAACATCTATGAGGAAGAGGAGATTGAACTTCTATGGTCATGTCATGAGAATGGACAATCAGAGGCTCACCTCCAGAATCTTCCACACCATCTCTAGAGGGAAAGTGACTAATGCCAAGTGGGCAAGACTCGTCAGAAAAGACCTTCAAGAATTGGACATTGCTCCCAGTGAAATTTATGACAGGAATAGGTACAGATCGTTGATCAGAACATCACACTCTCTCCAGTCACTAACAGAAAAAACAGTACGTCCGGGAGGAGGTGTGAAATGGACTCAGGAGCGAAAAGACATTCACAGTGCAAGAATGAAGGAGTACTGGTCAAAGAAGAAAGCTGCTAGAGATAAGAACCACGTGGTCCATAGCAGACCCAAAGGGAACTAATAAATAAATAAATAAATAAATAAATAAATAAATAAATAAATAAATAAATAAATAAATAAATAAATAAATAAATAAATAAATAAATAAATAAATAAATAAATAAATAAATAAATAAATGTCTGCCTCTGTGGCTTAGTGGTTAGTGTGATTGTCTGCCACCCCCGGAGACCCGGGTTCGATTCCCGGCTCTGCCACGAAATTTGAATAGTGGTACGAGGGCTGGAACGGGGTCAACTCAGACTCGGGAGCCAAATGAGTAGAGATGGATTCATTCTCACTTCAGCCATCCTGGAATTGGTTTTCCGTGGCTTCCGACTTCTCCTCAAGGCAAATGCCGGGATGGTACCTAACTTAAAGCCACGGCCGCATCCTTCTCTCTTCCTTGTCTAACCCTTTCAGTCTTCCCATCCCCCCACAAAGCCCCTGTTCAGCATAGCAGGTGAGGCCGCCTGGGCGAGGTACTGGTCATCCTACCCAGTTGTATACCCCGACCCAGAGTCTGAAGCTCCAGGACACTGCCCTTGAGGCAGTTGAGGTATGATCCCTCGCTGAGTCCGAGGGAAAGGCCAACCTGGAAAGTAAACTGATTAAGAAGAAGAAGAAATATTATTTAATATTGTACAATAGACAACTATTTAGGATATAATACACCTTTTGAAGAATGTGTTGTCATAAATTCAGTTCTTCTTTTATATGAACTCGAACGTGTCATCTATGTTAATAAGTAACTATTTAATAATACGTATGTCAAATTATGGTGCTCCTTTTGTGTTTGTTAAAGACATCATATTGCTTATGGAATATTCTTCTTAACTGTGATAAAATACTCAGGTCCTAAAGGTTTAAAGTTACTAAATTATAAAAATAATAATTTTACTACATTTAAGAGCGCAAAAGGTGTACCTATCTCCTTCAAACAATAATCACCATCACAACGAATCTCCTTCAGCAGCCAAAGAATCTATCCACATGACATTGTTCATTTGCTAGACTAATTAGGGTGGTGACACGTGTTTAATGTTACCTAACTCCCACACCAATTCACAGAACTGCCATACGTCAGCTACGAACCTGACAGATAAAGGGTTGTGTCTTCCGGAAAGGCCTGGTTCAGGTCTTCCGAGTTGATGCCGTATAGGCGACCCGTGAGGATGATGCCCTATAAGATAAAATGAATTCTGATGCTGAAGACAGCCCAAACACCCAGCCCTCGAGTAGAGTTATTAGATAAGGCCTTGTCGGTAATCGAACTAAAAACCCCTTAGAACAATGGCCAATATGCTAACAATTTAGCCATGAAGCAGGACACGTGACAGATGACTGGCTCATGTAAATTAGAGTCAAGTTCCGTGAATACAATCATTCGACCGCAGGATGGTCTAGAAGACGAAGTTATTCGCATCTTTCACCTACGCCTCCAATATCAGAACATATGTATTGAATCAGATATCTGATATAGTCTTACACAAGAACCGTAGAAATTCACAATATGCAGGTCTTTTAATTTCCTATGCACCCTTTCCTTCCTCTTAATGCCCTCACATTTTACACCTTGTAACCCCGAGCCCAGTTCCAAATATTATATCTGCCATAGGGCTGTTATATCTCACTGTGTCGTAACTTGGGGTTGTGAAGTGCTCTGCAACTTCCTTCCCAAGCAGCTCTACAGGAATTAACCGCCCCTTATATTGGGGCTACGGCAACCTCACTTACACCGCCTTCTTTACGACGCGCTAAAACCAACTGCCCTCATAATTGCCCCGCCATTTATTCTCTCGTCCTCCTCTCTCTCCTTCCTTCCTCTTTGACCTCTCCCTCAGCGAATCCCGATAGCCCCAAATTATTAAAAGAGAAGGGCACAGATAGAAATCTCTATTACAATGCCACCGGAATAATTGAATTTGTGGTCTATTCATTGCATAAATTACTTAATCTAGACCTGTATTATAAATCATAGTTTGGAGGGAATATGCCCTCACATTAATAGAAATATGGTAATATGCCTTGTAAATGTTCGACCTGCTTGTCATAATAGATATATAGCGCCACGAAATTCAACAGATTGAATTACAATACCTCAACTGGCCTCACTACATGAAGAGAACGTTGCTGCTTGTAGCTTGACTAGTGAATTAGGTCGCTAACGATACTGAGAGACAAGATGACGATCGCTCTGAGAAATGCAAATCAGTCATTTTATATTCCCACAATCCATTTTTAGTGTATCATTATTTGGCAAACACTTTCCGCACCGGCACAGAACAATTAATAATGCTTTGGGTTTAGTGACTTAGTGAACATAACATCATGACCTAAAAGAACATGCCGATTCCATGACACAACACATTTTAGTGACCATCATCTGACTAGCTTCCACTCTAAATGAATGGCACTGTGTCTGCCTCAGGATTCTAAGATCGCGGGTTCGAATCAGGCAGTAGTAGTCAGATTTTTGAAGGGCGAAAAAAGCCCATTTGACACACCATGTCGTATGATGTCTGCACAAAAAGATCTCTGGTGGTGACGAGTCGAAATTAATTAAAACAGTCATAGAATCCTATATTTCTTTTACGTTACACCGACTCAAAGAGGTCTTATTGCGAACATGGCATGGGGCATAGGACAAAGCTGCCGACAGTGCTGCTCGAACCCACTATCTCCCGAATGAAAACTCACAACTACACGCCTCTAACCACGTAGTGAATAGTTCGGTTAGCGACCTAAATTGCGTCAAATTAAAATGCCTGCAAATCTAACGCATGACATAGATTATTATTATTATTATTATTATTATTATTATTATTATTATTATTATTATTATTATTATTATTATTGTCCGCCTCTGTGGTGTAGTGGTTAGCGTGATTAGCTGGCACCCCCGGAGGTCCGGGTTCGATTCCCGGCTCTGCCACGAAATTTGAAAAGTGGTACGAGGGCTGGAACGGGGTCCACTCGGCCTCGGGAGGTCAACTGAGTAGAGGTGGGTTCGATTCCCACCTCAGCCATCCTGGAAGTGGTTTTCCGTGGTTTCCCACTTCTCCTCCAGGCGAATGCCGGGATGGTACCTAAGTTAAGGCCACGGCCGCTTCCTTCCCTCTCCCTTGCCTATCCCATGCGATCTTCCCATCCCTCCACAAGGCCCCAGTTCAGCATAGCAGGTGAGGCCGCCTGGGCTATGTACTGGTCATTCTCCCCAGTTGTATCCCACGACCAAAAGTCTGAAGCTCCGGAACACTGCCCTTGAGGCGGTAGAGGTGGGATCCCTCGCTGAGTCCGAGGGAAAAACCGAACCTGGAGGGTAATCAGATTATTATTATTATTATTATTATTATTATTATTATTATTATTATTATTATTATTCAACCGCATTTTACCACACTATCGTAAAGAAAATTCTTGGATGAAACAGTGTGTCCGAACAAGAGCTGTCGGTCTTCCTTATAATCATAAATCCAAAATAGCGAACTTCTAAGCGAATGTGGTTAAGAAAACTCGAGACTACATATACCATATAGGCCTACATGGAAATATTTTAAAGAGTCATTATCTGACACTTCCTCCAATGCAGGCCTTGTCAACGTATCAAGCATATTTGAACTGTTGGATTTTTTACGGATGCTTATATCCGACATTCTAAATACTGCTAATAATTAGACACTTCGAAAGAAGGAAAACATTTATGACACCAGCCCTACAAATTTACGAATGGATACTTAAATTCGTTCAATACATTTGCCAGTTCTTTAGATTGATAGCTATACGTAAGTTTAGAGGTACGTGTTTGCATTTTAATTCAAGTTATAATTATTCCAGTTACGTAACGAAAATGTTGTATGATAGGAGATATACACAAATATGTAAAGAAATGTGTGCATGCAGTTGAAAAACAGGACGTTGTTACCGTGTACAAGGGGAAATCCTCTTATTTTCCATAAATTTCACTCTTTTCTGAATAGCAGGAGGAACCCATATATATTCCAAAAGCGAAAATGTCTTTATAGAAACTAATTAAGCTTTTGAAAAACTCTTTTGAGACCCGATTCAAGATCATTCCCCTTTAGTATGACAGTATTCCTGTTAGTGGGGCCAGGACGAATGTACTTCACCTTATTTCATGCAACATTGTGTAGCTGGGCATACGCTTCAAGGAAATCTGGCCGCTTGACTATCTAAGAAGGGAAAGTGCTAAGTTGCTGAACGTGTGAGTAATATAATCTATGTACTTTACAGTATAATGTGCTTATGTCTCACCTCTAAATACACGTTACAGGTATCAAAACAAAGGGACGATGGAGTAGGAAAGGGCTTGGAGTGCGAAGGAAGCGGCCATGGTCCTAATTTAGATACAGCCCCAGCATTTGCCTTGTATGAAAATTTAAAAGCACGGAGAAGATTCTTCAGGGCTGCGGACAGTGGGGTTCGAACCCACTATCTCCCAAGTGCAAGCTGAATCCATGTGACCCTAACCGCGAAGTCATTCGTTCGGTATGAAGGAAAACGTTTAAGGGTAGCATTTCACGGTGAGTGTCGCTGGCTATGTTAATTGGGAACGAGAAAAATTTGGTGCTCGAAACAAGACATTACTTACGAATACGGCGTCTGATGCATCGGTTTAATGATCTGAAATAATAATAATAATAATAATAATAATAATAATAATAATAATAATAATAATAATAATAATAATAAGTCCGCCTCTGTGGTGTAGTGGTTAGCGTGATTAGCTGCCACCCCCGGAGGCCCGGGTTCAATTCCCGGCTCTGCCACGAAATTTGAAAAGTGGTACGAGGGCTGGAACGGGGTCCACTGAGCCTCGGGAGGCCAACTGAGTAGAGGTGGGTTCGATTCCCACCTCAGCCATCCTGGAAGTGGTTTTCCGTGGTTTCCCACTTCTCCTCCAGGCAAATGCCGGGATGGTACCTAACATAAGGCCACGGCCGCTTCCTTCTTTCTTCCTTGCCTGTCCCATCCACTCTTCCAATCCCTCCACAAGGCCCCTGTTCAGCATAGCAGGTGAGACCGCCTGGGCGAGGTACTGGTCATTCTCCCCAGTTGTATCCCCTGACGCAAAGTCTGAAGGTCCAGGACACTGCCCTTGAGATGGTAGAGGTGGGATCCTCGCTGAGTCCGAGGGAGAAACCGACCCTGGAGGGTAAACAGATGAAGAAGAAGAAGAAAAAGATAATAATAATAATAATAATAATAATAATAATAATAATAATAACAATAATAATAATAATGGCATGTGGCCTCCGAAGCCGTTTGGTGCAAGTCTCTCGAATTGATGTTCATGGGTGACCTGGGCGTCTTTGAGGATGAGGCGCTGCCTAAGATGAAACCTAATTTGTAATGCGACGCAAACACCCAATCCATATGAAGACTATAACTATAGTACATTACTTCGACATCTAATTATAACTTACTGAGTTTCAGTCGTGATCCTGTATAAGGATTTCACGTCAGTGCTTTTGGAGACAATGGGATGCCTGGCCGAGGCGGCAAAGGCGTGCTCGGTTCACCCGGAAGGACGTGGGTTCCAATCCCCGTCAGGAAGTCTTAAAATTTAAGAAACGAGATTTCCACTTCCGGCGGTGCATATGGCACTGAGGTTCACTCAGCCTACACCCAAAATGAGTACCAGGTTAATTCCTGGGGGCAAAGGCGGCCGGGCGTAGAGCTAACCATCTACCCCGTCAGATGTCGAGGTTAACGATGGTGGAAGCCTTTACCTTCCACTCCTCCAAGGGCCTCCATGGCCTGTACGGAGGTGACTTTGCTTTACTTTGCTTTGCTTTTGTTTTTTGATATAAATAATTTATTTCCGAAGAGGTACTAGATGTCTTAAAGGATGTCATAATATTATAATATTCATTGTTTAGATATATTTCGGTTCATTTTAGCAGCACTTAGGCCCTACTATTTTCACACGTGTTATTTTTTGTGAGATTAGCCTGCATTATTTACGCATTCTTCTGTATATCATAGATGGCATTACTATCTCCGGATAAATATGTCAGATATTTGGCCTAAGGCTGGTTGGATCCTCAATAGCTCTGCCATCAGATGTCATAGATGGCCTAGGCATCAAATAGCGAAATACTTGTGAGCGTGGTCGGAATATGCCAATTTTAAAATATTCGATTTCACGGCGTGAAAAAACGTTTATGAAAACTAGAGTACAGGATCTAAAACTCATGACAATGATGAAAGGTCTTCTTATGTTATCGTAGAATAACTTTGTCCTTTCCCTTACATTTTTCTCTAGTTGTTTGTGTTGGTACTTGATGTGAATTTGGCCCGGTTTAGAACTAGATGCTCTTTCTGACGCCAAACCTATGTGGAGCGATGAATTCATTATTGCGTGTTTCTGTGGTGGTTGGTAGTGGGGTGTGTTATAATGAAAATGAAGGGAAGTGTATTAAGTCTCTTAGCTGAAGGAATTAGCCATACATTGATAAAATCCCCAGCTCACTCGGGAATCGAACCCGGGTCTCTCTGAATTAAAATCCAGTACGCTGAAACATTCAGCCAAAAAATCAGACGGTACTTTAACAATCAAACTCTGTAAATTCGAAAGAAATTAGAACAACGATTATTTGTGGAATATTGCTTTCAAGAATCATGGTAACGTAGTACGAACTAATCAATCAGAATAAATCCCATAATTTGCTCCTTTATAAGATGTCGAGAGAAAATCTACAGACATTTTTACGCGAGTATACATTCTTCAATAGGATTTTTTGTTTCGTTTTGAAAGTGGATACATCGGCCGAAGTGCAGTTGACGGGTACAGAACAGCCTACTTATTTAGGAAAGTGTTCCTTTCACCATCCACGGGGCTGCGCTTTAGTCAGCTGTGTCACCGAATCCCTAATTCTTCCCTGCGACTTAATTCCCTCAGCCACCAGTCGGCTAGTTTAATTCCTAAAGCCAGGTCACTACGGTTGGACCCGATCAAAGTTCGCGCCTGCTGGAATTAGCATTGCCTGGCTCCGATCTCCGGGGGATTATGGTATTCCTCATTTACAGCCCGCCTCTCCCGTCTCCCCAGTGCTCACATTCAGTCGATTTTACCTCGTAACGGCGACATCTTTCATTCTACAGATCGCTTTTTCTAGTGAATCGGCTGCAATAAAATTGTAAAATTGTAAATAACGTACCTTCGGCTATCGAACATCTTCCAAACTAAGGAATTCTCCTCAAAAATAAAACATTGGTAGACCCTATGTATTCATATTTCAAGGATTCAAACATTATACATATTTGTTATGACATTTTATTCTGAAATTGCTTCAGAACTGAATTAGTAAGAGCAGGGACCTGAGGTATTGTCGTTTATAGAGACAAAGACTAACGTGAAACTTGGATGTTTAAGGTCATCTATTATTCATTGATCCAATATGTATATTTTATGTATTCAATATCTGACAAGCATGCCAGTTTCATTTCGAGCTAAACTCTTCTTGTGAATTTGTTCGGTACCTTAATAGGTTACTAACATAGTGACGTCTGCTAATATTAAAACTTAGAACATCTCTAAGAAATATACATTTATCTTCCAGTTAAGAAATAGACATGTGTCTCAGTGAGATGAAAGTACAGAAAAGCCGTAGAGAGATGCAGAGAAAGTGTTACAGTCCACCTAACATTTCGACTCTTACCCTATCTAAAATAGAAGTAGTTAAATACCTCTTGAGTGAATGGATATTTCAGTTACTTTTATAACAAAACTAGTTAGCTATTTTGGGGTTCTCAAGTTCTCGATTTCAATAATAATAATAATAATAATAATAATAATAATAATAATAATAATACGTGTGGTTACTAGAGACGGACGGAACCTCCGATGGTGGTGGGTGGCGTCTACCGTGGATAACAAACTGCGTGTTATTGTGCTCTTTTCATGATCAATGCTGCAAAGTTCTATTTTTACTAAAACTGTTACCAGTTTGTCTATAAACAAGATTCTTTTCCTGAAGTAGCCTACCTAGCAAAATTTCTAAATAGACATGAATATTGCTTTGGTTGGGTGATATTAAGTAGTGATGTAAAATAAATAATTTAAAACAATAAGACAATTGATCATCTACAGAATAACCACTCATTTTGGCAAATACCTAACATGTAAAAAAATGCTTTACTTCGCACCGACAAAGATAGGTTTATGGTGACGATAGGATAGGAAGGGGCTAGGAATGGGAAAGAAGAAACCTTGGCCTTCATTATGATACAGTCCCCACCATTTGCCTGCTGCTGTGAAAATGGAAAACCACGTAAGCCACCTTCAGTGCTGCCGACAGTGAGGTTCGAACCCACTACCCCCCCCCCCCCCCCCGAATGCAAGCTGCAGCTCCGTGACCCAAACCACGGAGCCATTCGCTCAGTAAACACCCACCTTCTTACGTGCTACTTTTTGTGATTTATTTGAATTGCAAATTAATAAACGAAGTGAAGAGACGTAATTCCTTAGGGCCGCTTTGTCATTATCACCCTGGTATCACTAAGGTATCACTTCTTTGTACGGATATTTAAGTGCAAATAAATAAGAATTGGGATAATAACAACGACAGTAACATAATAGTAAAAATATCGTGTGGCTATTCCTAACCTGGTGCAGACCTTGTAAGGCGGACCCTCCAACGAGGGTGGGCGGCATGTACCGTGTATACAAACTGCATGTTTTTTATGTGTTGTGTGTAATGCGTAAGTCGCATGAATGTTCGTGACAGCACAAACACCCAGTCTTCGAGCCAGGGGAAATAACCACTTAAGGTTGGAATCTCCGACCTGGCCGCAATCGGACCAAGGGACCTCTGAACCGAAGGTGACTACTCTGACCATTCAAATAAGGAGCAACTACGTGCACTTGTTTTTAAATGCATAAATGAATCAGAATAGCGAACTGAAACATCTTCAGTAATACATTTGACTGCATTTAACCGGAAAATCAACAGGATATAACTGTGTTTTTCTGATGAAGGCGACAGTGGACATATTGATAGACTTTAAATGCGGAAATGAAAGTGTTTTTTGCGTTATGGCAGTTTTTCTCTGCATAGATCATGAATACCTATATATTTGACTTGTTTTATATTTATGCATATTTATTATCTACGTGTGTTGTGTGTATTTGACTCACCAGTCCATAGACTGGTTTGATGCAAGCCTCCACGCCACCCTACCCTGTGCAACCAATTCATTTCTACATAACTGCTGCATCCTATATCTGCTCTAATCTGCTTGTCACGAATTCGATTCACTATCTCCTCATTCGTGATTCGATCTATCCCTCTCACCTTCAGCATTCTTCTGTAACACCATATTTCAACAGCTTCTATTCTCTTTCTTTCTGTGCTAGTTATCATTCATGCTTCACTTATATGCATTACCACATTCAAGATGAAAGTCTTCAAAAATATCTTTCTAATTTCTATACCAATGTTCGAAGTGAGTACATTTATTTTCTTGAGAAAGACCTTCCTTGCTTGTGCTAGCCTGCATTTTATGTCCTCCTTATTTCTGTCGTTAGTTATTTTACTACTTAAGTAACTTTATTCATTTACTTCCTTTACATCTTCATTTTCTAATCTAATATTACCTGCATCACCTAACTTCGTACGACTGCACTCCATTACTTTTGTTTCGGACTTATTTACTTTCATCTTGTGTTCCTTACCCAAGACTCCGCAGATACCATTCAGCAATTTGTCCAGATCTTCTGCAGTATGTTATCTACGTTCCGTACCATATTTAAATTAGTGATTATTTTCTGGATAGTCAAATGAAATACAATTCGATCTCTAGATTCTCTGTACATAAATTCTAGAGCTCTCCTCACACTGCTACAGATAAAACGTTAGGAAAGAGGAATTCATTCTTACCAACCGACATTAGAGAACGTCTAAATCCCAGAATTCTGTATTTCAGAACATCGTCAAAGCACTGCTGATACTCTATAGAGGAAAATAGGCTCGTGCTCCCCATCATGAAATATGTATGAAAATCTGTGTACTAATAACAAGTCCCAGAACTGTCTTCTGGCAAAGACGTTTAGTGATGTGAGCCTCATCCATATTACATGATGCGTATCAGCATTCAGATGCCGCATACATGTATGCATTGTTTTAATATTGTTCATCGAACATACGAGATGTTCCTTGCCTCCTGTAGAGACTCTGTAGATATATTCTTAAATACCTGTGTATATACAGCTTCTTACAAAGCGATTTTCTTGATATAAATAATTGGCTTCAACAGCACACTAGAACAGTATTTGAAAAGTAGACGTCAACTTCGTATTAAGACAATAGTGCGAAGAATATGGTTAAATATATATACCACTTTTATGAATTCTTATTGAAAATGTAATATTAAAATTTACAAATAAAATCCTATTTTTCGTCTGATGATCATGACAAGTATCCTACAGTTTACTTAAGAAAGATAATTATGATTACCCTAAGTGATTTGGAAATCAAGAAATCTACTCTGCATAACTGGACATACGATTTGATTTCAATTTGATACACTTTCGTTTCATTAAATTTTTAAAGCTAGCTTATTTGTAGACCTGGATAACTCAGGTCAATTATATATTATGGGTGAGGCTTGTCTTTGAACTCGGAAGACAGTTGAATTTTCAGTTGACATTCGGCTATCCTCGTAAAAGATTTTTCTAGTTTCATGATTCATATATATTCAAATTATTATACTATACATTCCTCAGAGCTCATTGTGATTTTCTTCCAAATTCATTATCCAACATCCACTTCCCCAGCACACCCTCAAGACGTTATGGAAACTTATACAGAAGACTTCTTTATTTAGTCTGAGGATGTTGCTGAACTGGAGAGTAAATATAAAAAGAAAACGTTGAGATAGGAAGCATATGTCGACGATTTATCTTCCTCCTTCACTCTTAAATATTTTATCTTTCAAGTTTAGTTTCATAAAATGGCTGCAGTTTAGTATCTCAAAGCTAAAGCTTCCAAGATTCTCAACATAGCGGTGAAAATGTATTTGTCTAACACTCCGGTGTTCTATAATTACTGCGGCTTTTATCAAGATAGTGGACGTGAATAAGTAAGTGTAAGAAATATGTCAACCAAGAATTGACCAAACGCTAGAAATCATCCCAACACGTAACGGCATTCCTCTTTGATGCCATCTGTCTGCCAAATCCAATAGTAGTGGTCATTGCGCAGACGATTTTATAACACACACACCAAAAGTACAAGCATTTGGTAGCAGCAATGTACAGAAGATAAAGACATAATTGTGCAAATTTTGTGTAGCTTCAATTTTAGATCTAAATTCAGTTAGTTTAAATAGTAAAGTAAAAGTAAACTCGTGTCCTCATCCCGAGGTGGTGCAGCTCTTATCAGGCACACCCTCAATGAAGGTGAGTTGCATGTGCCATTTCAACCACATACCAGCCCTCCTGCCATTCTTAAATTTCTAGCCGTACCGGGAATTGAACCTGGGCCCCCGAAGAAGGCAGCTAATAACACTAACCGTTACGCTACGGAGGCAAACACTATAAACAGTATTAAGTATAGAATAATAATTTCCTCGAATTCCATTTACATTAAGATACATTATGATTTAAATATATCATCATAATAAATGGATATCATATATTAACTTTTTCTCATCGCTACAGTAGGTACTTGAAGTAGCTCACATCATAGTATATGGCGTAAAAGTTAGTGTGTCCAACCAAACATAATGCCGACAATAATTGTCCTAAAGATCCTTAGGTTCTCACATGGAGTTTTATAAGTCTTTAATATCTTAATAGTCCGCCTCTGTGATATAGTGGTTAGTGTGATTAGCTGCCACCCCCGGAGGCCCCAGTTCGATTCCCAGCTCTGCACGAAATTTTAAAAGTGGTACGAGGGCTGGAACGGGGTCCACTCAGCCTCGGGAAGTCAACTGAGTAGAGGTGGGTTCGATTCCCACCTCAGCCATACTGGAAGTGGTTTTCCGTGGTTTCCCAATTCTCCTCCAGGCAAATGCCGGAATGCTACCTAACTTAATGCCACGGCCGCTTCCTTCCCTCTTCCTTGCCTGCCGCATCCAATCTACCCATCCACCCGCAAGGCCCCTGTTCATCATAGCAGGTGAGGCCACCTGGGCGAGGTACTGGTCATTCTGCCCAGTTGTATCCCACGACCCAATGTCTGAAGCTCCAGGACACTGCCCTTCAAGCGGTAGAGGTGGGATTCCTCGCTGAGTCCGAGAGAAAAACCGACCCTGGAGGGTAAGCACATTAAGAAAGAAATATCTAAATAAATGAAATTGTGAAGTGTTCATTCTTTCTTTCTTACTTACTTTCTTTCTTTTTTAATCTGTTTACCCTCCAGGGTCGGTTTTTCCCAGTGGACTCAGCGAGGGATCCCATCTCTACCGCCACAAGGGCAGTGTACTTAAGCTTCAGACTCTGGGTCGTGGTATACAACTGGGGAGGATTACCAGTAGCCCGCCCAGGTGGCCTAACCTGCTATGACGAACAGGGGCCTTGTGAGGGGATGGGAAGATTGGAAGTGGTAGACAAGGAAGAGGGAAGGAAGCGGCTGTGGCCTAAAGTTAGGTACCATTCCGGCATTTGCCTGGAGGAGAACTGGTAAACTATAGAAAACCACATCGAGGATGGCTGAGGTGAGAAGAGAACGCCCCTCTACTCAGATGACCTCCCGAGGCTGAGTGGACCCCGTTCCAGCCCTCGTACCACTTTTAAAATTTCGTGGCAGAGCCGGGAATCGAACCCGGGCCTCCGGGGGCGGCAGCTAATCCCACTAACCATTGTAAAGTGTTACGTGTCTTTATATTTACTATTTTAGTAAAATGTCCTTATAATTATTCGTTGTATACGTAATACTTATCATTGTTTTATTGTTATTAATTTACTTTTTATGTCCGCCTGTCTGCCAATCAGTCAGTCTCTCTGTGTTGCTAAACTTAAGAACGGCTGGTCATATTTCACGCGAACTCCGTACTTGGAATCTACCCATTTAGGATTGTGTTATTAGGCGCATATGACATTCGGTGCATGTTACTTCAGGGTCACTTCAACTTGTGCTTACACAAAGAACGAATCAGTCTACTTTCTATCGATACTGCAGATTATAACGGTGCTATCATCACCAATGACTTTTGTGTGAGTATTCAGCGCCAGCACCACGCCGGTTGTCAAAGAAACTACAGTACGGAAGCATTGGCAATTTTCGACAACTTTGGACAAGAGAGTGTATCTTCCTACACATTCGGAAATTGTCTTCATCCGTCTTAATTTTTTCAGCTTTAGTGCACTTCAGATTAAAGCCACATGCTTCCGGAGCATTCAACCTGTATTAAAAGTATGAAAGCAGCCACGTGTCTTATATTCCTGGAGAAAAATGTGGTTGTCAACAATAACATTATACTGACTAGGTATTGTTGTTAGTTGAGGTGTGCTATGTCTAGGGCGAATGGAAATGAGTAGTGTGACGACTCTCGACGACTCTCGCTGAATGACGTGGGGATGACATGAATGTTATCTGCAGCCTATAGTGCTATAATCGCTACGAAGGCAAGGACACATTCTCCGATCGTTTTCGGTAAAAGTAAATGGGCGAAATAAGTGGTTATATTATTTTTTATAAATTGAAAAGGATTAAATATAAGTTGTTGTCGTATACGAGAATAGGACATATACTTCGACATGCATATCAATTAACTACCTCATGTGAATATGCCTAAACCTTGCTAGGTGCCGTGTTGCAGGCCGGGTTACTATAAAGAGTCGAATGTTAAAATAAAGACCTCCCTGGAATAAGGAAGTAACTAACACATTTTTGAAAAGTGAGATTTCAGTGGAAATAGGCCTCTATTCTGTGGTGTCATCTTATGAATTACATTTGAATTTCAAGCTGCTTTACAGCCACCAGAACTTTGTCCTGCGTGGTGTTATTTTTAAATTTCTTTTAAGAATTTGCTTTACGTCGCACCGACAAAAAGAAGTCTTATGGATACGATGGGAGAGGAAAGGGTTAGGAGTGGGAAGGATGCGGCCGTGACCTTAATTAAAGTACAGCCCCAGCATTTGCCTGATATGAAAACGGGGAACCACGGAAAACCATCTTCAGGGCTACCGACAGTGGGGTTCGAAACCACTGTCTTCCGGATGAAAGCTCACAGCTGCGCGCTCCTAACCGCACGGCCAACTCGTCCGGTCTACGTGGTGTTAAGGATGGAACATCAGTCAAGACGGTGGTGGGCAGTGCTTGTCTTGGTTCACCACCAGGTGTAATGAAGCATTTAAATAAAGGCCATAGAAGTAATCACATATATATTTTGAAATATTTTCTTGACATTTGTATTGTTATTTTCATTATTACACAAGCTGCCGTACCGATCGTTGACGGGTTAATCACCGCATGTGCAAAGTTATCTAACTCCACAGCTACTTTCCTACAATGTTCAGTCATGGTGTTTTACTCGGGAAACAGCAGTATTCCCATCTATCGGATATGGTAGGCCTTCACTTTTAGTTTTTTCCCATTCTGTGATATTAGGGCTTCTACTGTAAAGGGAGCCCTTCCTTCTTTCATGACTCCCAGTTGTCTTATGCTTCAAGCGATCGCTCCTTTAGGATTTTTCTCATTTTTTTATAATCATCTTCACCATTTCCCTTGTCGATATAGACCAATGGCCACGCGGTTTTACACTTTAAGACAATCATGACAAAAATCCTTGCCATTTAACACGATTGAACAATATTTCCGTCCGCCTCCGTGGTGTAGTGGTTAGTGTGATTAGCTGCCACCTCCGGAGGCCCGGGTTCGATTCCCGGCTCTGCCACGAAATTTGTAAAGTGGTACGAGGGCTGGAACGGGGTCCACTCAGCCTCGGGAGGTCAACTGAGTAGAGGTGGGTTCGATTCCAACCTCAGCCGTCCTGGAAGGGGTTTTCCGTGGTTTCCCACTTCTCCTCCAGGCAAATGCCTGGAGGGTACCTAACTTAAGGCCATGATACCGAAGTCAATGAGTGGCCTACACATAAGTACCAGAGGGCAAGCACTTCGTCCGAAAAGTGAACCAGATAAAGATAGAGGTGGCCAGGATATGTTACAGTACTCTAATACGTCGGTCTCCTTCTGTAGATTTACTGGCACATGAATGAACTATTGCGGGACTAAATTCCGGCACTCGGCATCTCAAGAAATCGTAAAAATTAGTGAGTGGGGCGTAAAGCAAATAACATTAATAAGAAAAATAAAGTTAGATCAACTTTTACTTTATGTATTTCAATTAAAATCCATTCAAAATATAATGCAAATATCTTAAGCATTTTTTGAACGATGATGAAAAACATGTGCAAAGAAAGAAAGTTACGGAAGTGAGCAACAAACGTTCGACCTATCAATTGGCTTACATGGTATTTACAAACATATCTCTTGAAGTAGTGTAGAGAAGAAAACCAACACATTAAAATGGAAGTATTCTACAAAAAAAAAAAAACTTCAGAAATTCAAGAAGTATAACTTCTCTCTCAACTATTTGCCGTCTATCTTGCTCAGTCCCGTTTTAAAATTTAATTAAATCCCTTGATACAATAGATGTTATTTCTCAGTTCTTCTAGGTACAATATTTGGATTTATTCCGTGCAATTTATCTTTCTATTTTCCGAAAAACAATAATCGCATAGGGTAGTTCTGAGGATTGAGTAGAGCATACAGTATATTATTACTGTACTTCGTTACTGATTAATTACCGAACTGCTTTCCAAAATAACATTTGGTATATACTATCGCAATCTTCTGCTTGAAAACATAACCTTACATCATCTCAAAACCGTAAAGGATTTCAGAATTTTTTTCACATAACGGTTATTGTTGATAGCTTCCTCAATAAAAATGAATACACAGCACTAATAACTGTACACTATGTTCTTACTTTTTGGTCATGAATGGGATTCTCATTCAGGAAATTAGGTTTTCAATATGCGATATCTGCAGTTTGAGAATTAAGTTACAATTTAAATGGAACCAAGATACCTTGTACGGCAAAATAAAGTTGGGATAAATTTTTCCTTTAGGAATGCCAATCAAAATCCGTTCAAAAATTTGCCTCCTGGCAGCAGAATCTGTTGACTTCAGAGCTTACAGCACAGTTAAGTTTAACTTCAAAATATTTGCACGCGAGTAGGCCTATGGGAAATTGCCGTTTTCTGAAACCACCTGTGAAAATTTTCATGAACTCTTCCAATTTTAGAACGATGTCATTCAGAGTTGTTTTATTGAGTAGTGTACGGACTGAGTTTCTGTCACTTCTTATCCTGAACACTTTACTTTGTTTGAAATGTATTAACCAAGTTACGAATCACGGTAAAATCCATATTTTTTCTTCAAATAATCACAAAATACCTTGTAAGATAAAATAAAGTTAGGACCAATTTTTCCTTTATGAATTTGTGTCAAGTGGCGGGTGTTGGATCTCCGTCAAGTAAAACATGGTCTTCAATCAATCAATCAATCAATCAATCAATCAATCAATCAATCAATCAATCAATCAATCAATCAATCAATCAATCAATCAATCAATCAATCAATCAATCAATGATCTGCATGTAGGGCTGTCGCCCAGGTGGCAGACTCCCTAGCAATTGTTGCATGCGGTATGATGGCACGTTCTCTTCCTGTGTGTTTCCCATAATTAATGTACTATGTAGAGTTGTAGAAAATAATATCTAAGAAGGAAATAAAGCGCCTCCAGACCCCTATCCACATAACATTTATTCTTCATCCACATGTGAGGAATGTGTCCCGAAAGCATGGATGCACCTCATTGTTACACCCAGCATGAATGTATGTATGTATGTATGTATGTATGTATGTATGTATGTATGTATGTATGTATGTTGGATATTCAGCCCGAAGGCTGGTTTGATCCTCCACAGCTCCGCCAACAGCTGTCATAGATAGCTTAGGTGTCACTGGAGTGGCATACTAGGGAAATGAGGAGTGAAGTAGTTTCCCCTTTGCTTTCTTCATCGAGCCAGAAATTGCTGTTACATATCAGTCTGCCAAGCCCACTGAGATGCATGCACCAACCGACCTTACGAGCGATTATTTTACGCCACTCATGACAGGGACTGGCTGCACAAGAAATGGTATCAGTAGCATCGCGCATATCTCGGTCACTTTCATATTGTCAAAGCCAAGGATGAGGCTGAGACAGGTCAATGAAAGTAAAAAATTTATTCTAGCTCATACCAGAATACAGAGAGCACTTTTAACACTACATCTCACCCTGCATAAGCTGCAGAAAATATTTTAAATGCACTTGTAAAATCCCGAGCGTCGTATAGGGTAGAAATATGGGGCATTGGAGAAAATAGTAAACAACTATGTAATAGGTAATACATTTTGTGCCGGGCTGAGTGGCTCAGACAGTAGAGCGCTGGCATTCTGAACTCAATTTGACAGGTTCGATCCAGACTCGGTCAGCTTCGTGTCGGTAGATTTGCTGGCACGTAAAAGAACTCCTGCGGGACAAAATTCTGGCACTTATGACTGGAGAAATATTTCTCCTCTAAAGCTTTTCGTACTCCAATAGATCGCTTTGAAATTTTAATGCTAAGATTTGAGATTCCTAAATTACAGTTCTGTAAGTATATACCCATTTGTGCTCCAAGAAGATTTAGAACACCATACCTCTATTGTTTATGCAAATACTCCTACGAAACATCAGTACGGCCTACCCACTGTCTCACGAATGCAGGCTGGTAGTTTACGTGACCCAAACGGTGCAGCCAATTGCTCATTCGCAAATTATTAGGGTCGATAACCTCGAAGTTTGGACTTTTAAAGACGACGTCATCACCATCATCGTCATCATCGTCGTCGTCGTCATCATCACCGTCCTCATGATGAATTATTAAAGGAATATTTACCGTGAGGTAAACGATGAGCACTCAGTAACTAGACGTTCATACCTGACTGGCTATGTGTTCAGAGTTATTAGTGACCAAAACTTACTCGCTACGCCCTGGCCGTAAATGTGATTGGGTTCTTTGGGGGGAAGTCTAGCGCGTATAACCGAGCAATATATACCTACGTACTCACGTAATCATAGTCATAGCAATAATCGTGTGTTTGTTTGATACCTGGTATGAAAATAGTGTTTCTTGAAAAGTGAAATTTAGGAAACGTTGTGCTTCTTTGTTCTTGAATTTCTGTTGTCAGTTATGAGTGAACTTCAACAGTACGTCTTGCAGTTAACTTCTGGCGTAAGTAGCTCCCAAGTGAGGAAAAGTGAGGGAAAGAAGGTCGAACCAGTGGTGTTCTGTTCGTGAGCGGGCAGTTCCATGTGAGCCCGGCAGGTGCGCCACTATATTACGGTATTGATCCTCGGGGATGAAAAATTAATGAAACTTCTTCCAACCGCGGGGCGCTGCTCTGCTGTTTTACCTTTACAGAACGCCTTCGAGACTCGAAACCAGAACAATACCTTGTCTATATAGCGGGGAGATCAAGGGGGTTAAAGCAGTAAATCTGTCCTACCATGATCGATTGACACTTCTTGTTGCATAAGTTAAAATTTTATAGGGTGAGTGCAAGTACATTGGCGTAAGTAGTTCGTAATTCTTGTCACCTTACGTGTTACAGACCAAAGCCCTCTGGGGAACAGCTACCTTCCGTCAGACAGCGCCAAAGAACACTCCATTCTTAGATTGTAACAACAACAACAACCGAGATATGATATCTTTCTTGAATAAAACAGCTCATCGATTCTCGGTTCAAACCTTTCATACTAGTATGAAATGTTTGGTAAATTATGTGATCGAAGTCATACTTGGTCTATGGATTACGACAATCACCACTGTAGCGAGAAAGTGGTCCCCGGATAACCATAGATTACAAATATAATTCTTTTATGTTTTATAGAAAATATGTAGAACATTAGAGCTCACGTTAAGCTACATTAACGTACTTATTCAGCTATTATTCACTCTTTCATTAATTCATCGAATCCCTCAATTAAATCTGATAATGTAATGGATGATCACGACGTTGATGGAATTTGTTAAGTAAAGAGGATATAAATTTCTCGATATATTACAAACATACATATGTATAAAAACATATATTACCAACGTACTTCCATACATTCAACTTCATTAAACACTGTTTTACTTCCAAGAATTCAGTCTGTGAGTTTCTGTAGACAAATAATGACCCTCCATGGAAATACATTTGTAACTTGCTCTGTGGTGTTTCCTAATTCACACCTCTTACCTCGTAGTTAGTAAATACCAGTCTTGGGAACATTCTACTAATCGTAGGTCAAGTCAACTGCGACTGAATTCGGATCTCTTCATTTTCAAGCAATACAGTAATAATAATAATAATAATAATAATAATAATAATAATAATAATAATATATGGCTTCCACTAGTGTGTGCTGTCATTTCAATTCGACGCCAGTTAGCCTACCTTCCAATCAATTTCGACGTTTTGTTTATTTCTACTTGATGACAGAGTAAACCATGTCGGTGTTGAGCGACGTATGGTTGAGTTTTAATTAATTTTATTGGGTGAACGCAAAACGTGTCAACGGAGATCATATACATGCTAACACAGTACGACATGGAGTGTCGAATGGACTTCTCTCCGCCTTTCAAAAATCCGACTCCATCTGCCGGTTTCGAAGCCATGATCTTGGGATCAGGAGGCCGATACACTACCACTGATCCTCAGAGGGAGCTGTTTTCAACTAATAAGGCTAAGATGCTGTAGAATATGTCATTGCCGTGCACTTCCTTTCTTTCTTTCTTTCTTTCTTTCTTTCTTTCTTTCTTTCTTTCTTACTTTGCGCAATCATCCTTTCGTATACCGTACTCGTTTTTATTCCGGAAGAAACGTGGAATTGGGCTCATAATCACGATGTTTGTCCTCTTAAACAATACTTCAATGGAATACAATTGAATACTGTTGACTGTTAATTATTTCTCTAATAACAAGAACTTTCTTGAGTTGATAGATATATTGTCGTTGCCGGGACAAAACCTCCTATGTGATGATATTTTTGGAGGTATACTGACCCGCAGCACATACATTATGAAGAGTGAGAATGCCTTGACAATATGCACACACTATTGCACCTTAGATGACAGAACCTTAGTGGCCAAAGTCCTAAGCTAAAATATTTCACATAGGAGGTTTTGTCCCGGTAGCGACGATATGCTTCGGGTCACTGGAGCCGGTTTCAACCGGGAGTTTAAGACTGACGTAACGTAATTTACAGAGAGTAAATTCACCCTTGGACTCACTTGGGTTTGAACCTTGGCTAGGCCCCTTATTCTAGCATACATTTTGGAAAAAACATTTTTTAGAACCAATAATCTCAGTGCAATGGATGGCAAGAAAAACAACCTTCTGATAAGCGTAGAACACAATAAATATAACACTTTGATGATTGATAGGATACATGTTTGATATCAGAACACAATTTGAGCGAAATTAGTGTATTATTAATTCAGCCAGAAGCCAAGCCACTGCGAGCATCGCGTTTCCAGTTACATTATCCAATAAGGTAATATATTTAACACCTTAAATGCAAAAGTGTACTCAGGATATCAAATAATATGAAACGATAATTAAACGATTAAGATTGCACACCATCTACTTCTTGCACAGGAATACGGAGCTACAAATGAAAAGACATAAAGAAATGAGACATATATAACCGTAAATACATAAGAAATCCATAAGCATGGAAGATTAAGAGACTTGACGGTAAACTTCACTTTACTGCTTCATCATCTAAGTGATCAATATAGTTTTATGATCTGTTCATTCATAAATTTATCATTAATTATAAAATATGTAGGCCTTCATACTGTAGTAAAACATTATGTTATGAAACACGCTGCCTGCTATTAGACGTACACAGCGAAATGAAGTCCCAAATCAGGGCCACTTTATAAGAAATAAAGAAAGGTTGGACTATTACAAATTCTAAACAAATTTCTTATGTTACGATTTGACTCGGAGTGTATTGGAACCATCGTTGCCTAATTGTGGGAAACATAGCTAAATTCACATTAACATTTCTGAGGGTAAACCAGGTACATGACAACTGCACATTGTCACTATTGGACTGATTCTCTTTCAGTAAATTAAGTTTTCGAGAAGAACAAAACCCACGAGTTTTACACATAATACAGAATTTCGTTTGAAATAACTGATCCGCTCTAGTCCGCTACTTCACCAGATTCCAATCATGAGTCAGATGTCAGTAAAAACCTACATACTGAAACCGTTACGGGTGTTACGAGATATGTTTTAAGACATTGCGCAATGGTACAGGAGATGTAACGCATGGGGGTTTGAAACTGCGACAGCGAGGTGCCGGAACAAGGCAGAGCATCTGAACATAAGGGATGATATCAGAAGGGAATTCCCTTTAAAGCGGTTAGAACTTAATATCACGAGTTTCAGGGGAGAGAGATAGGAAGAGAGCGTAAAAATCTTCTTAACCACGCCTCCAAGGAGTGCCATTTCAACTTCAAACTATTTTCAAATATCATTTCAAACCTTTGACATTTGTTATGATAGTAAAAATTCTTAACGCAACAGCTGAATTTAGCACAAAAATTAACACCATGTTCGGTACTAATAAACTAGCCACTGTGAAACTACGTATAATTGCGAATGGAAAATTTTGAAGAATCGACACGTTAACCTCGTACCCATGCACCCCGAGGCAAGGATTCCCTCGAAGGGCAGAGGATGCGATAGTTTTATTTGATTCATCGTCGATCGAATTACATTCCGCCAGGTACTGATCGTCGTTGAAGACCGTGGGCTGAAGGGTTACACCAATTTGGTTGGGGATGAATGGAGCTGCCCTTACTTTTATTGAGAGATTCACCAATTTGTGCTCCAATTGTTCAGACACGTCGTGCGAATGTATTTGTCTGTAAAACTCAATAACCACAAAGTAAATCAAGGGAACTCTGTTTTGATTTAATCTGAGGACTCACAACATTCCCAGATTGCAATTGCGTGCCTCATGCATGAACTTTGAGAATTTTTCGAGACAGTCGTACGAGTTGTTATTATTAACAATAGGAGACTGTGAGAACATGGAATATGAACAGAACTGGAAACGTGTGCTGTGTAAATGGTAGTAAGAATATTAGCATCCCCGTCGTGAATAGAACACGAGCTTTCCAAACCAGTTACAGGAAATTTTACGCCGTGAGCTTAAGAACAAAGGGACTAGGGATATTAGTCCAAATAAACTAGTAAGGCTAGACCAGAGAGGTGCGGGAGAATTCAAATTTTGTTGTTTTTTTGCTAATGGCTTTACGTCGCACAAACACAGATAGGTCTTATGGCGACGATGGGAGATGAAAGGCCTAGAAATTAGAAGGAAGCAGCCGTGGCCTTAATTAAGGTACAGCCCCAGCATTTGCCTGGTGTGAAAATGGGAAACCACGGAAAACCATCCTCAGGGCTGCCGACAGTAGGATTCGAACCCACTATCTCCAGGATGCAAGCCGCACACTCCTGACCACACGGCCATCTTTCCCGGTATTCAAATTATGAACAGTGTTCGTAATTCAGTATCGGAAACGTTAACTCGCATATCGTTGTATATGCTAGTGGTGTGACTGATCGGAAGAAACGTTGTATTTAACCAAGTGTTCCTTGCAATAGCTATTAAAATTGGAAAGCAGCCTAGAAGTATGGATCAGTAGATGGTGACCAAATTCAAGATTATGGACATCCCAGTGATCAGCGCAACCGATATTGAGTTTTAAATAACCAAATGGACCTCCCGAGGTTCGAATGAAGTACAACATTGGAATAGGGCGACTACATCTTAAATTATTTCGTAGCTAGTGAATGCGGGGTTTGTACATATGTAAGTACTAGTATTTGCCAGATCAAGGTTCATTAAGATAGAAAGAAATGTTGAGTGAGTTATATTTTGTTCATTTGATTAGAAATAGTTTCTTGGGATTTTTACCATGTTTAAACATATTCATCCTCAATTGAGTTTCATCTGGGAGTTGGGTAATATACACTAGCGGAAATGGAAAGTGCCGTATGAATACCTTGACCGAATGCCACCAAAATGATACCCTAGTATTTCCATGCCTGTGAGATATGTTGATTAAAATTTTATCCCTGTATGACATAATTGTTTGTACAGGAATGCCATTCCAAAAAGGCGGCTGGTGTGTGTACGTGATGGCTGTTGGGTGCGTCTAAAGTTACTGTTGTTTTTTAAATAGTGATCGCAACACAGCATTTCTAGAAGATGTGCAGGGGCAGCTTATCGCCATCTTTCGGACTTTGTGAAAGGTCGAATCATGGGCATGAGGGATATGGAAGCATCATACTGAGAGATTGCGCAGGCCATTAGCTGTAGTGCAATAACTGCAGAACGAGTAGTGATGAGGTGGACTCAGGTCAACAGTGTGACATGAAGAGCAGGCACGGGTCCTTCCAGAAGGAATTCACGACGTGAAGATCGTGGAATTCGTCTGCTGGCTCTGACGAACAGACGGATGACAACAGGTGAAATTTGGACAAAGGATAAGGCAGAGTGTCACCACAAACTGTCGGGAACAGATTACTGGAAAATGGGTTGAGATCTCAAGTTCCCATGCGTTGTTTACCGCTGACAGCAAACCACAGACTTGCATAGTATAGAGCCAGAGTCAACTGGGACATCGAGTGGCATCCTCTAGTGTTCAGTGATGAGTATTGCTTCTGTTTGTGGAGGTCAGATCGATGTGAACATGTCCATAGACGACCTGGTGAAAGGCCACAGGAAGAAACGGTTGTCTCCAAATCCTGGAATTAAGGTGTGGGGAGCAAGTGGATATGGCAACAGGACGGATTTGGTACTTGTTGAAGGGAGACTAAATGCTCGCCAGTATGTGGTAAGCATCGTAAGGTCTGTTTTCATACTCTTCATGACGAGGGTACCAAATTGCACATTCCTGCAGGTTAATACAAGAGCCTACACTACAGTTCAGACAAGAAACTCCTTGAGGAATGTACGAATCCTTGACTGACCTGCCCGGTTCCCTGATTTGTCACCCATAAAGCATACCTGGGATGTGACGGGAAGACGAATACGGTCATACCAGCTTCCAGCCAGCAATCTTTATGAAGTGACACAACATGTGTTGCAGGCATGGGAATAAATCCTTCAAGGTGACATTCGGAGGCTGTTTGCTTCCATGCCACCCCGAATACAAGAGTGTATTCGTGCCCGTGGGGGTCATGCCTCATACTGATGATGATGATGATGATGATGATGATGATGATGATGATGATGATGATGATGATGATGATGATAGAGAGTTCTGAATGGCCTGAAATTTTAATCATTTAATACCTGTTATGTTATGAACATCTCCACTTAGTTTAATAAATACTGGAGTGGTACTTCATGGTGTAACAATTTCCATTTCGGCTAGTGTATCTCTAAAGAAGCGATCGTATAGCTGGAGATGTATTGAAGTTTTAGAGTGCTTCATACGGGGAGAAATGGGTTAGCTTTGTAAATACCGTAAGTTATTACTAGGGAGTTTAATGGATGGTCCAGTAAGTTACCATTGTGTGATGAATAGTGTCTTAACTAAATGTACGTAATAAGACGTGTGGAATTTAGGGGAGAGGAAGGCACTCAGTCTTACAGTAATTTGCATGTTTGTAGCTAGTTGCAATTGGTTATATGATCACTGTGGGATGTGACCTCACTGGACTTGAATACTTCCCCCAAATTAGCTAGCGTTCCCGTAAGGGAGTGATATTGGAGTGATATTTGTGATCCATTGTTATGGCAGAGTCTTCGGTAAAAAATAGCAATAATAATAATAATAATAATAATAATAATAATAATAATAATAATAATAATAATAATAATAATAATAATAACGTATTCTGGAGGTTAGAAGGAATTTACTATTCTTAAGCATTCATCAGACATGAAGTCAGGACTGGAGATAGGAAGACATAGTGGATATGAGTTGACTCAGAATATAATGCCTTGACAAAGTGCTTGAGGAATTAGCAAGAATAATTTAATATAGTCTACGGAAAATGCCCTGGATTACAGTGTGATACGAGAAATGACCACTGATGGAAGTGGTATTGAAAGTTATATTAAAAGGTGCTTTTAAATAAAGAAGATTCAGCCGTGAAGGACGTGTCGGCAAAGTGTTTACTGTCAGGCTACAGCTGATTGAGATGAGAAGAAATGTAGCCCTTTGCCACTGCGAGAAGGTCAAGCGGAAGATCTAAGCTCGCCGGCCACTAAGTGTTATGGTATTTTGGTATTTTTTTTAGGCAGACTGAAAACCATTCAGTTATTCCAAATATGTGTGCATTGGTTACCGCAATGCAATTTAACCAATTAATGAGCACCAGATGATAGGAGCGCTCTTTCTTTTCCTGTAAATTAAATCATACAGCGGTTTCAGTGCCCTTTTTTGTGACAGCAGAATGGTGTCAGCTTGAGTCCAAGGCGATCCAGAACGTCGTTAGACTAATTTTGTCCTGCGGAGCTATGTTTGTTTTCCTTTTCAGCCAAGTTTCTATTTGTTACTGCTATATTTTATACCCCTTTCGTCGTATTTGTATTGCAGGTTCCACCATGATATTTGGTTTTGTATGTCATGGGTTCGATTCCCGACCCAAGATTTTTCCTTGATTTGTGCTTGGTTGAATGGAATTTTTATTTTCTTTGTCGTATTAATGTTAAGTTAGGCATAACCAGTCAAAGTTAACTTCATTTCTTCCATAATATTTCTTCCACTGTTGGACTTCAAAATTACCCGTCGAATTCACGATTGCTACATTCAATTTAATTTTGATAAATATGAGGTGTACTCGTTTTTGTCAATGACAAATCATCTCGATGAAAGCCTTTACTAATTATTGGTAGGAGATTTGCAAAGGAAGGTTCAATGACCAAGTGTACACGTTCGTATAATATCTTTTTGTAATTGCTTATTTCATTCCCTTTATCTACGGAGGTCATTACATTTCATTTTAGAGTTTTTGTATTCTCATTTGAAGTAGCATCCCTAAATCTCCTCCGCTTTTGTAAGCCTGTCAATTAGACTTAGTTTTTCTTAGACCCAAACTGAGCGCGACCCGGGATGCCTGAAGACTAGATCGTGAAGCGGAGATGTGTGCGTTCGAACCTCGCAAGGCCAGGAGGGCGTTTGTGACCCCATCTACAAGGTTCCATGTGGCTTCCAAACGAGGTGGCATTGAAGCCCGAGCCAGGAAGGTCCCAATAGAGTATTCTGCAGAGATATAGGAACATGCCAGGTGGAGTTACCTGTTCTCGTCAGAGTGATGGTAAAATAATAATTATTAAATACATACATTATCATTAGAGACCGTTATTCCCTTCACCATTCAGTCTGCAAGCCTCCGTGAATTTACTAAACTTCGCCACAATCCTCTATTTGCAACTAGTGCTGTGACCTCATTTAGTTCTATACCTCTTATCTTTAAATCGCTAGAAACTGAGTCTAACCATCGTCGTCTTGGTCTCCCTCTACTTCTCTTACCCTCCATAACCGAGTCCATTATTCTCCTAGGTAATCTATCCTCTTCCATTCGCCTCACATGACCCCACCACCGAAGCTGGTTTATGCGTACAGCTTCATTAATCGAGTTCTTTCCTAACTTAGCCTTTATCTCCTCATTCCGAGTAGCCTCATGCCATTGTTCCCACCTGTTTGTACCAGCAATCACTCTCGCTACTTTCATGTATGTTACTTCTAACTTATGAATAAGATATCCTGAGTCGACTCAGCTTTCGCTCCCGTAAAGCAAAGTTGGTCTAAAAACAGACCGATGTAAAGATAATTTCTTCCACGAGCTGACTTCCTGTTGATCGCGAATCCACTGCATTAGCATTACTATATGTTGATTCAATCTCATTTACTATATTACCATCCTGGGAGAACACACAACCTGAATACTTGAAATGATCTACCTGTTCTAGCTTTGCATCACCAATCTGATTTTCAATTCAGTTGAATTTCTTACCTACTGTAATCAATTTAGTCTTGGAAAGGTTAATTTTCACACTGTAATCATTGCACCTATTTTCAAATTCCAATATATTAGACTGCAGGCTTTCGGCTCAATCTGCCATTAAGACCAAGTCGTCAGCATAGGCCAGACTGCTTACTACATTTCCACCTAACTGAATCCCTCCCTGCCATTTTATACCTTTCGGCAGATGATCCATGATATCAGTTGAATAAAAATTGGTGTGGACAGGGGAGATAGACGAATAAAGCCATTAAAACATAATTAGTCCTTACAAATAATTACATTAAATAAAAAAGTGGATATAAAATTGGGAACATGCATCATTTTCAAAAATATTTGTTTTGAAAAGTACACCAATGAAATAGTACGTAAACGTATTGCATTGTGGTATGTTGCCTTGTTTTCTACCATTAAAAAAATATTTAATAGTGTCTTTCCGCAAGGCGAGTGAAACGGCCTCTGACGTAAGCGGCGCGCTGTGACGTCACGATCCAGTACCGCATGGAGCTCTACCAGCCGTTGTGCATCAGCCGTTGCTAAAAGCCGATTGTTTATTATTCATGATCGCGAATAACTTCGAAATGACAGAAGAAAGGTTCAAAACAGCACAGTCAGACAATCTACCATGTGTAGATGTCATCATTCTTGAAAAATGTGACTTTTGTGGCCGCAAAAATTCGCGGATAACAAGCAAGTTTGTAAGTGGCGTATTTTATGTACATGCAATGTACTGTAACCCATAGTATTAGGATAACAACAAACCTGGATAGAAATAACATCACTTTCAAAATTTCCTTCTAGACTGATTCCCATATTAAAAAATAACATTACATTTTCGGGCTTTCAGCATTAGTAAAGTAAGAAATCGGATTTCAGCACTAACATAAACATATAGGTAGCATTATAGTACTAGTCCGCTTCTGTGGTGTAGTGGTTAATGTGTGCCACTCCCGGAGGCCCGGTTTCGATTCTCGGCTCTGCCATGAAAGTTGAAAACAAATAGTACGAGGGCTGGAACGGGGTCTACTCAGCCTCGGGAGGTCAACTGAGTAGAAGGGTTTCGAATCCCACCTCAGCCATCCTCGAAGTGGTTTTTCGTATTTTCCTACTTCTCCTCCAGGCACCTAAGGCCACGGCCGTTTCCTTCCCTCTTCCTTGTCTATCCCTTCCGATCCTCCCATCCTCCAACAAGGCCCCTGTTGAGCATAACAGGTGAGGCCGCCTGGGCGAGGTAATGGCCCTCCTCACCAGTTTCATCACCATACTCAAAGTCTCACGTTCCAGGACACTGCCCTTGAAGTGGTAGAGGTGAAATCCCTCGCTGAGTCCGAGAGAAAACCAACCCTGAAGGATAAACTGATTAAGAAAGAAAGAAAGAAGGAAAGAAAGAAAGATCATAGTACTATAGGGCTATAATCTATCATTCCCCAAAAAATATATATTTATGGTTGGGACAACTGGCCTACCCACTTCCGGGGCCCATGAAAGAGAATTAAATATCTTTGAGGAGGGAAAAAGTTAAACATGATAAAGATAAATATGACTTCATCTGGTTTTCACAAGTCGGGCTGAGTGGTTCAGACTGTTGAGGTGCTGGCCTTCTGACCCCAACTTGGCAGGTCCGATCCTGCTTCAGTCCGGTGGTAGTTGAAGGTGCTCAAATACGTCAGCCTCGTGTCGGTAGATTTACTGGCACGTAAAAGAACTCTTGCAGGACTAAATTCCTGCACATCGGCGTCTCCGAAAATCGTAGAAGTAGTTAGCGGGGCGTGAAGCCAATAACATTAATTACATTTGGCTTTTAACAAGCTGCGTATATCAAGAAAGAAAAGTGTCCTGGTGACATTTTAGTCGCTCAATACAGGAATGTCTTTGGGTGCTGTGACTTACTTTTTTTTTCTGTTTGCTTTACGTCACACCGTCACATATAGGTCTTATGGCGACGATGGGACAGGAAAGGCCTAGGAATGGGAACAAAGCGACGGTGGCCTTAGGTACAGCCTCAGTATTTGCCTGGTGTGAAAATGGGAAACCACGGAAAACCATCTTCAGGGCTGCCGGCAGTGGGGTTCAAAACCCACTATCTTCCGGATGCGAGCTCACAGCTGCGCGCTCCTAACCGCACGGACAACTCGCGCAGTATTTTTACCCTTCGGTTTATTGACTTGGCTTGTATAACCTAAAACTTAGGCGAAGTTGGATAATATTTTAAACACCTACATCACTATTTTCACCTGTGTGCAATTATGTTATTTATTTCATTAATATTATGATGATTATTATAATTGAGCATTGTTAACTTATAAGACCCCAACAGACAAGCATTGGTTTTGTGGAGAGTTATACATTTGTTAAATTCACGTTGTTTCCTTTCATGATGTACACGCCTATTCTTTGTTACATTATAGAGTATTTAGATATAGCCTTAATTTCTTTACCAATTAAGCTCTTCAATAAAGACATACATAACTGTCCCATGCCAAGATAGAGCTGTCAAAATGGTTCATAACCCCTTTGATTTATTATCTTGACATGGATCACCCAAAACATAGGTTAGGTTTGGAGAATACTTTAATAATCAGCATTATTTAATGCACTGTTTATTACTTTCGTATTCCAAGATGTAATTGAAGCATTTAAATAAAGCATCATACATTAAAATTTAAAGTTTTACCACTAGAACAGCTGACATGGAAAAGTGATTTGAAAATTCAAACAAATTCATCTTACGTTAAAATCTTCAAAAAAAAAATAAACTGTAGACTTTTCCGATATATCACCAGCATTTCTCCGGCTCGCCAAAATCCATTTCTCCCTAGTTTTAGCGTCTTTGGAACATTTATAAACAATTTGTTTGGTACGGTATGCGATGTGCTATTGCACATCGGAACTCTACAGCATTTATAAGTTTTCTCCCTCACTGTCTGAACAGGATTCATTTTAAGTCTAAAATATACCACTAAGTTTATTATCCAATGTATAGACCTCGAATTTAACCATACTAGACACTAATGTAAAGTAGAAATACGCGAAGTGTATCCTGCTTCTCACAGCACACTATGTGTTATTTCGTCTGCTAATTCAGTCAACCTGTACGATGACGTCAGACCAATGAGATCGCGTTCTTGCGTGACGTGACATTTTCGTAGATTTTTATCATGTTTGGAGTTATTATTTGTACATTCCGATCACATTTTTGAATTCTGCATTAAATTTTTAATGAGATTAGCATATTTTTAATTAAAACCCCGGATCACGCATGTTCCCTATTGCACCTATGATGTCTTGATGTACGGAATAGTTTATACAAAGGCGTCAAAGTAATCTTCAGATGAGCAGTATCATTCCATCAGAATCAATGAACTTTCGGGAAGAATAAAACACATTAAGTTATTTTATTATATTTTTTAACACATTTAGATAATTTAGTCAACGATTCTTTCAAAATGAACGAAGAGATAATTTGACAACTACGAAAGTTAAGGGTAAGTTTCATTCATTGGTCAATTAATAATTCGTTAACGTATTACTGACATGCATTTTCTTTTTTTTGCATAACGCATTTTAAGTTCTTGACTTCTAGCTCAGTGGAGGCATTCACAGAAACAAACTATACCGTATACACCGTGTCTAACCGCCCTTAGTAACTACATCTTATGCTCCACCTAACGTAAGAATTGGTGTACTATGCGGTGCACTCATAATGAAACTTAGTACTAAGGCTAATAAGCATGCTTGGTTAACATAACTTTAAAGTAGCTCATCAAAAGGTACACCATACGTTAGATTCCTCGTAGAGTTTGTAGAGCGAAACTTTTCCCGAAAAGGGTCCTCCAAATCTTCTTTCAAATATAATCTCAAACCCTACACGAGATCACTGAAAATTTGGAAGGCATAGAGGAAACATATGGTCTATATCACTGAACAATGGGGAGTTCTTGTGTGACTTTGGAATGACATTCCATGGTAATATTCGAAAATTATCATGTTGAAGACTAACCTCACCAATAAGCAACTCAGCGTACTTCAATTTGCATTCACCCCTTGGCTGCTTTCCTCTCCTTGGAGGTGAGGACGACTTGTGCAACAATAAATTGATAGCTTTGTCGTTTGATTTCTGTTTGATAACTGAAGCACCACACTGTGGAATCATCAATGACGCTTTTCTATTACCTCATCCATCAAGGAAGACATGCCAGTTTTGTATATGTCAATCATGGACTGATCTCTTTCTTCTTCACAATTTGTTTGGGTATAAGGCTAGTTATAAAATTTGATTCTTTCATTATAGAAAGGCTGTTAAAATAGTGTGATACTACATCGTAATTAACAAGCACAGCCTCATATGTTCTAACTCATCTTTCTTTATTATTCATGGCTTAATTTTAAGTGTAAACGGTGGTTCCTAATTTGAGCCAATCTTCTGCTAGTCTGAGTTAGATTTAAATAGGTTTCACATTGAAGTGTTTGATCTGATCAAAACATATCATTGGTGATCTTCTTTTGTATCGCTGCACATTATTTGTTCCTAGAATTATCTGTAGTGAAAATCTGCCCAGTTACCATAGCCTGATCGCATTCTGTTCAGAGCAGACCAGGTTTCACGAGGAAGCTCAAATCCAGGTGGCAACGACGAACCAATTTGTGACAGAGTTGACTCAGGCCTAGTATCTTGTTTACCCTGTCATTCTTTAGTTATATTGAAGCTGGTATTCTTCAATTCTATTCAAGTTCTTATTTGTGGTTTTCGAGACCTTAGACGATTCATATGGACATCAGCGATATCGTCATGTATTGGTAATTGGGGATTACTCATTATTTTCTTGAACTCCCTGAGGAGAGCGGTTTTACGTCGAAGACCTGTTGGAGATCCATTGTTGCTCACGTCAGTAAGTACCCTACACGTCACCTCCGGATGGTGCTAAGCAAGCAACAGCGAACAGGCGACCAGGCATATTTCTCTACTAGGCAAGATACAATATCAATGCAACACAATACAGGTGTGTGACATTCACGAGCATTCTCAGTGGGTTACCGGAGACTGAAGATCGGATATTCTTATTCCCTCTCTTTAACAAATCCTGCCTGCTGTACTGGATCGGATGCTTCAGATAACTTCGCAACCTCTGAAGAATTATCGGAAAGAGAATTTTACTCGGATGTGGTATGAGTGATGTAGTCCGGTACTTGTTACCTTTCTGCGTGGCTCCTTTCTTGTGGATTGAAATGAATATTGAGTGTGTCCAGTCAAGCGGACAGTTGCCTGAGTGTCAAATTCTGGAGAAGATGTCAAATAGTATGTCAGCTCCATCGTCACCTAGTGCCCAAGTTCTTCAGCACTGATGAACCGGTGATTTATTCGCTTCAGGAACAGTACGTTATATGAGATCCGCTTCTGATTTGAAAGCATTTGTTTCTTGATCGTGATTTGAAGGATCTACCGTGTCCTCCTGCCCTAACTCATCATATAACTCAGTAAAGTACTCGTTCGACCCTTCCATGACCTTCTCCGTCACCCTAATTACTGTCCATGATGGTCCTCGTTTGAAAATCTATTGGGCTTGATTTTTTGTGTGTTGTCTTAACTTCTTGAAAAGGTTCCAGATTTCATGGATATTCTGGTCTCTTTAATAGGATTGTTATTGTCTTGACGACATAGTTTTTATCTTCCTTCGACAATATACTGTGTGAAGCCTTGTCCTTTTCATTGTGCAATCTCGTTCACCACGCGCTTGCTGTCTTCTATCAAAGTGAGTTATCCCTTGACATTCAATGTTTATGTTTCGTGTAACTATTCCAGTTTTGCTTCGATATTTTCTCAGCTGTTTCTTTCATTACTTGCTTCAGTTTCTTCCGTCTGTCGTTTGTGTCGTGGTTGGCCATTTTTTAGACTTAGTGTTATATCTTATTGGAAGTTACAGATAACAAATTTGGGTATCTATTTGTATACGTATGGTAGCCGAATTTTATGTATCTTTAGTCCACACCCCATTAGTAGTACCTGGTGATCAGAACTGCAATCAGCTCTAGGATAAGTTCCAGAATTCAATACAGAAGTCCTCCAGAAGGAGTTTTCATTATAAAACCAATTTGTTTTTTGTACTGATCTCCTGGGGAGCTCCATGAATACAGCCAGCGTGGATGATGTTGAAAGAGAGCATTTGTTCTTATCATCTTATTTTCCTGGAAACATTACAGCATGAAATCACTTCTTTCGTTCCGAACACCTAATCCAAAGTGACCAAACACATTCTTAAACTTAGCATTTTTAGCTATTCTTTCAATTTTGACATTCACATCAACTTCCACAATAAGAGGGTTATTTCCGAGGCAGGCCATTTATACTTATCGTTATCCGATATTTGTGATGTTGGTGCATATACGTGCACAATGGTTATAACTTATTGAGAGGTGATGATTTCAATTTTATTATCATGATCCTGTCACTGGTAGGGCTCTACCCTAATTAAAAACTAGTTTAGGAACCAAGATTGCTACTCCATTACGAATACGCCTACTGTAGATGGTAATCCCTGATATAGAACTAAAGTGATCTATACCTTTCCAACGTGTATCTGGCAGTCCAAGAAGAAGCAACCTATGGGCCCCTGTCCCAATCTCTTGCTGATGTAGAACTTGCCAGATACCATGTACCTAATCGAATGTTGTGCGGATATTCAATCTGCCGTCAGCGGCATTATTCAAAGCAGATCCCAACAGAGATCCGATGATGGAACTATTTAAATTTCCGGAACATTGCACACTGAATGAAGTCTTAAACCACGGGATATGAGAATTTATTGGGATAATTTAGCATTGAAGGTGGATTTCCGTCTCCTTTCTTATGCCGTATCTTAGTGAGATTTATAGGTAATCCTCACCTAAGTGCACGTGAAATTGAACCTTTAAAGTAATAATTTTCGAGTAGTCCCAAATCACTGATATTATTGCCGATGTCAATAAAATTTATAATTCACCATATATTATTATGAGTTCCAAATAAATTTTACGCACTCCTTTGGCTACGTGTGACAATTTAACGACAATTGGGAAGTGTCTGTTCTAAAGGCGCTAGTTCCACCCTAACAAAGTTGTAGAAAAACGCAAGGAAACGTACAATAAAATTCACATGGAACGTATCAATGATCGGGTATGAATTGCTTATGGCACTCGATAGTAGAATAGAATAGAATAGAATACTCCCATCCTCCAATTCCGGATCGCCTAGAGCTGGGGAGAGAGCATTCGTTTATTGCAATTCCTTGAATTATGATACATGACTTACAATACCCTCTTACAATTGTTGGCTGTTACTATACTGAATATGAATTATTTTGTCCTAGACATTAACAATATTATATAGTCTAGGACAACATGTATCTTCCCTACCTTATCTTACTAACTGAACGAATTATTATTTATTACGTTATAACATTAAAAGAAAAGTTAGAATCAAAATGACAAATTTACATTGAATATATACTACATCTAACCTAAATCTGTCTGGTCACGACATCCCCCCTGGTGAGGAACTCCTACCACCCTTCCCAGGGATGTCACGACCAGACCCGTCTCATGAGGCTCCGAAATCGAAACCTCGTAGACCCCTTAAGTTGTCGATATTGTTTCCTCACCACTCCTTCGTGTGACAGCCCACATGTGTGCGGATGACCTAGCTCAACATGTAGGCTGCCTCGCCTGCATTCCACTGCCGAGACGGAATCCATACTCGGCTCATATTTCGCTGACTGATTGTCAACTTGTTTTCTCTGGTTTAATACTGTTCACACCTTACTCTAATCTACACGTGCAGAAGTACTGAGTCAACACTATGCTTGAGATAGGTGGGCCTATCTCCTCCTCTCCCAACTCTACTATACTACAGCAGCCAAAACCAACTAACAATCCCAGAGCAAACTAAAAACAGGCTAACAAACAACCTCATTGTAAGGAACACATTACTGCTAACATATTAATGAACTAAATCTACTAATTAGAAATATTACGTTATAACATTAAAAGAAAAGTTAGAATCAAAATGACAAATTTACATTGAATATATACTACATCTAACCTAAATCTGTCTGGTTACGACATCCCCCCTGGTGAGGAACTTCTACCACCCTTCCCAGGGATGTCACGACCAGACCCGTCTCATGAGGCTCCGAAATCGAAACCTCGTAGACCCCTTAAGTTGTCAATATTGTTTCCTCTCCACTCCTTCATGTGACAGCCCACATGTGTGCGGATGACCTAGCTCAACATGTAGGCTGCCTCACCTGTATTCCACTGCCGAGACGGAATCCATACTCGGCTCATATTTCGCTGACTGGTTGACAACTTGTTTTCTCTGGTTTAATACACTGCAGCAGTCAAAACAAACTAACAATCCCAAAGCAAACTAAAAACAGGCTAACAAACACATTGCCATTATGTTTTGCTTCTTACATTTTTCTATTTCCATACTACCTCTCATTCCTCTTATAATACTTATAGTTACAAATTACTTATCTATCCTCGTGCTCATCTACATTACATTTACTATCATTTACTAACACTGGTGTTACTTTGAGTTATTGCTAATCTCATTTTAATTTCTTAAATGAGCTCATTGAAAGGAACTCATTACTGTTAGCATGTTGCTGAATTAAATCTGTTACTTAGCAATATACAATATCTAATATAAATGAACACTGAACAACTACAAGAGAAACATAGTCCTAAACTTATAACTATAGCATTCCGAGGTCTCTTGTTGTACAGTCATCATCGTGCTCATGTATATTACATTTACTATCATTTACCTGTACTGTTATTACTTTCTGTTATTACAAATCTCATTTTGCTTTCTTTCTTCCACATGCTTCTTAGAATGCAGAAAAATTTAGCTAGTTTTCCTGGGGTGATCCATTCTCTATTTAACAGTTTGGTTATTGTATAAAATTCTTTCTCTCTTTCTATTTTTAATTTATATTCATCTCCAAGGTATTTAGTTCTCAGTGCCTCCGTTCCCTTACATGTTCTCAGTAAATGAGCTTCTCCCATAATGTCGTCACAAAATACACACTGATTTACGTTATGGTTCTCACTTATTCCCTTATTTTTGTATAAACCCAAAAGCCACCACAACACACCTCTTAGTTCCCTATTTGTGATTCTATTTTTTCTTATTGACATATATTGGATAATGCCACAGAATTCTACTAGTGTTTTTTTGGTTTCACATTCTGCTCTGATCGTCTGTTTGTCTATGTCCTTTACCCTAATCGTTAGTATTTTAATGAAGCTGTTTTCTTTACCGTTCATCTCCTTATCCCAATATAGCCCCATTCCTATTTTGTCTAGCATACCTTTTACTTTCGATAACCAATAATTCTCATCCAAGTGTCTCATCTGGTGCTGGTAGGCTAGATTTAATATTTCCCTCCCCTCTCCTCTTTTTAATCTTAACCAATATTTTACTATTTTCTTACTTATGTCTGCTTGGATGTTGATATCTCCACATATAGTTCTCACTCCACTATTTGCTGCACATTCTGGTAGGCCCATTATTATTTTACAAAATTTGTTACTTATGATATCTAGTTCTTTTTTATCAACTTCTATACCCCATATTTCAACCCCATACAGTGCTTTTGATACCACAAGTGCATTAAAAACATTTTTATGTACTTTGTATTGCAAATTAGGCATCTTCTTTTCTAAGGCCTTTATACTTGATAGGGCGGCCACACCTTTTATTTTTGCATGGCGTATCTGTTCCTTCCACAACCCATTCTTTGTTAATATTATTCCTAAATATTCTAATTTATTTACAACTTCCAATTCAACACCATCCAACAGCCATCGCCTTTCATTTCTTTTTAATTTATTACCTCTTTTGCAAACCATTACTTTTGTTTTTTTGGTATTTATTTTTAAATTCCATGTATTACAGTATTCCACCAATTTTTTGAGGTTACTTCGCATACCTGCTGTTGTTAGTGAGAGCAGCAGGATGTCGTCTGCGAAGACTAGACCGGGGATCTCTTTATTGTGTAAGCAAGGGCTAGTATTATTCTCTTTTGCTAAGCATTCTATTACGTCATTAATAAAGAGCAAAAACAGTATTGGTGATAGTTTACATCCTTGCTTAAGTCCAATGTTCGAGTGTATCTTTCCTATCATTACATCTTCTTTGACTTTAACTGAACATATTACTTCGGCATATAGTTCTTCTATGGCTTTAATCATTTTCATTGACATTCCTATTCCGGCCAGCTTCACAACGACAGCCCGTCTGCTGACTGAATCAAAAGCTTTTTGTAGGTCTATTGCTGCAATGTATAGTCTACCACCTTTCTTTCTTATGTACTTATCCATTAACGTTTTGATTATAAATACATTGTCAGTAGTTCTCATTCTTTTCCTAAATCCTGATTGATATACCGAGAGAATAGAGTAATCGTCCGCCCATTTCATAATTCTTTTCGCTAAAATCCCAGTGTAGATCTTACTTAGTGAGTCCAACAATGTAATCCCCCTGTAGTTGTTCGTATTCGTCCTTTCTCCCTTTCTTTTGTAGATCGGGCAAATTACTCCTTCCTGCCAAGATCTTGGAATTTTTTTCCCCTCAAATATTTTATTGAATATTTTAGTTATTATTTCAATCATCTGACCGTTTTTACCTATCTCTTTCCAGAATTCATGCGTAATTCCATTAGCAGCACCTGATTTTCCGCCCTTCCCTTTTTTCATTACATCTAGTACCTCGTCTGTGGTTATTATATCGTCTAGTATAGGCAGCGTACACTCCATTTGTCTCAGTATACCAATTTCGTTTCTGTTCTCTACCCATGTGTCCTTACCCCCTAATAATCCCTTAAAATACGTTAACCATTCCTCATTAGATATTTTTACTTGATCATAGCTTTTATAACCCTTACATATTGTGCTAATTTTGTTCCATACTTTCTTTGTTTCATTTTCCTTACAGTACTTTAGTAATATTTTTGATTCTTTGTCCTGCCATTTACTTTTCTTATCGCTTATTAAATCTTTGTATTCTTTCCTCTGGTTACAAAAATCTACTCGTAAGGCCTGAGATCCCTCATTTCTATACCTTTTTAAAGCCTTAATCACTTGATTTTTCTTCTCCTTACACTCCTCCGTATACCATACATTTCTTTTATATTGTCTACTCTTACTCACAACCATTTTTTTACCAGCTACTTCTATTGATCTTTCAAGCATTCTTATTGCCTCATCTAGGTTATTATCCTCTATCATATACTCCATGCCTATTCTCAGAATTTCAAAGGTTTTACCCCTATAGTAATCTCTAAATTGTTCTCTCTTTTCCTCATTCCACCTATATCTTACTAATTTTCTCTGTTCATAGTTAAAGAATTGTTTGTCTACTTTATTATCTTCCTCTCTCTGTAGCCGAATAGCAACTGGGAAATGATGAGACGCTGTCCAATTTTTTACCTGGATTTCTTTAATAAGAGTTAAAGCCTCTCTAGATGCCAGTACTAGGTCTATAACACTCCCTCCTGACTCAACTATATATGTTAGGTTGCCTGATTCATCTCCCGGCCATCCCCCATTTAAAATGTACAATTCCTCTATCGCGCATATTTCTAATAATTTCTCTCCATTTTTATTACACTCTTTGTCTTTGCTGCTCCTTTTTTCTATTAATATTTCCCCGATTTCTTTGTCGTATAATGGATTATTTAGGCCCACCCTTGAGTTAAAATCCCCCATTATAATTATTCCTGCTTCTTCATTTAGTAATTTTATCTGATTTACTGCGTCGACGAGTTCTTCAAAGAAATTTTCCTTTTCAAACGGGGACCCCGATGGATGGTTGTAGCCAAAGCCAATAAACATATCTCTCCCCTTTTGATTTCCTTTTTTTGTTTTGACCCAGATCATTTCCTCACATCCTGATTCCCATATTTCCACTTGTTTGCTAATTTCATCTTTTGCGATAACTGTTATCCCTCCTGGGTGACGCCCTTTCGTACTCCTTTTATGTTTTGTTTTACTCCAGACCTTAAATCCCGGTATTATCACATTTTTACTAGGCGGCAACCATGTCTCTACTATACCAATAATCTCACTCTCTCTCATTAAATCTATAAACTCATCATTTCCCAGTTTACTTAATATACCCTCTATGTTAATTAATCCCACTACCCAGTCTAGTTATTTTTTCATAGGTATATTTGATGCTACCAGGGCCTTGCTTCTCGTTGTTCGTGGTTTTTCTATTTGTATAATAGAACCACTTGGGGAACTAATTATTTCCTCCTCTGACCCTCTAGCTTCCTCAGACCTTGTCAATCCTTTCTTTGCCCATATGTCCTTTAAATTTAACGCTGGCTTACGTTTCTTTTCTTCTTGTCTCCCTGCGGTGTCTTGCTTTCTCTGGATCACATCTCCTTCTTGGGTAGATCTCCTGGGTTGGTGATGTCCGGTTTCTGTCGTCACAACATCCAGTTCGTTGTCCTTGCTTGGTAGGATTGCACACGTACCTGTTGACTCAGGAGTGCTGGCGTCGCTCACTGTACTGCTGTACTTCCGCTTCTCTGACGTATCAGGACAATGCCCTAGCTCACGTAGTTGACTAGCTGACCATGCCTTGCTCCACGAATCGTCTGATATAATAAGTCGGTTTCCACGTATAAAGGCTTTTAGTCCCGAATGCCTAGCTTTTCCTTGGTGAAAACGTAGTATTCGTACATTCTCCATTTCTTCCTTGTCGAGATCTTTCTTTATCCATATCTTCGTGCCTTTCAAGTTTTTGGTATTCTCCAAAATTTTACGAGCCTTCAAACCAGATACCATGCAGACTTTTACTGGTCTTTTTCCCATATTTCTTCCTAATCTGAAGGCGTTATCAATATCACTATCATTGCACTCTATTTTCAAATTCTCTCTGATTAGAGAGAGTACTCTATCTATCAAGTCATTGAAGTTCTCTCTCTCTGGTTCTGCCAATCCGTAGATTATTATGTTTTTCTTCCTCTCTTCTTTCGACCGTGTTTTTTCTTTTTCCTCGAGTTTCCTTAATTTTTCTTCTACCTCCAGTGCTTTCTTCTTCAAACCATGTATTTCATTTTTGTTTTGTAATACACTCTCTTTAATACCCTTCAGTTCTGTTTGTATAAATGATTTCAAGTCCTTGAAATCATTTTTCTGTTCTAGTAGCATTTCTTTGGTCTTTTCTGTATGGCATTCTTGCATGATCTCTTTAATCTTCTCGATATCGTCCCATGTCAGTCCTGGGCCAGGGTTCATCTCCACTCCGCCAATCACTAATAGTACCATCACTACAACTAATGACACTACTGTATGAGTGATGTTGATATCGTTTTTCACCGTTTGTAACGATTTCTTCCTACCTCGGGCCTGCCATCTGCCTATAGCACATCTGTATTGTTCAATTGACACTCCCATGCTCGCGCACTCCTGTACTTCCCGCACGTTCAGCACTACGTCCGTTCACCTCGCTAGCTGAATTGCAACTGCAGTCGATAGTATTTAACTACTGCATTACATGTGGACGAAATACTAACATAAATTTTGAATTGGAAATATGTTTTACCATTTGAACAGACACTCGTCAGTTATGGTAATCAAGTACGGTACGATAAATGAATAAGATGTGTCAGATATATCGCAAAGTATCCGCTGAGTTCACACAGGATACCTACCTAACAATTAATCTAATTATTCAGCCAAACATCAAACGCATTAACTGAAATATGTCTAACACCTGTGATTATTGATACGCTACATCACTTTCACACCATAGCAAGCAAAAGTACATTGTGTGACTTTAATGAACCTTATACTTTGATATCATCCCCGAGGTGTACGTGAAAAGTGCGTGCCTCTTAATCATATGCCCCGGATTCAATTCTCGGCTATTTCAGGAATTTTAATTCTTTACTAATGGCTGGAATGTGGTTCTCTCAGGCTTGTGGGACCAACTGAGAAGCTGCCTGATACGAAAGGGAGAGGAATAGGATGAAAAAAGTAAGAAATAGGCTGAAGTATCATCTCGCTGACCACTCGCACTCAAGTATCTGCAGGCCACCTGGCTGAGCAGTAGTCGTCTTGGTACGCCAAGCTTCGGTTCAATGAGGTTTATACTCCGATAAACGAAAATATTATGACGAGATTACTAACATACTAACATTGATAATATCCATGCGTAAATCGTTGTTAAACTGGTAAGTCTGGGTGGTACTGCACTCAGAGATCTGGTGATGAGGTGTCAAAGTGGTCAAATACCTAATATAAGGTAGAACTTACTGGTCCAAAATGTTTCATAAATGCCAAGTCAGACTGGGATGGGAATGTAGGTATCTAGGACAGAATTGTCTCTTCCTTATATTTTTTAAACCAGTGCCAAACAGCATATTCACTATGGCAAAGTGCCTTGTCCTGTTGATGGAAACACCAGGGATCAGTAAAGACCATTATCACGAAACGTTAAAACCCCGCCCTCAGTGATTTTTGGTATGTGAACCTTTCAGTTACATAGAAGAACACATTTTACTCCAGCAGAATGTCGCTTTTTTTCATTAGAGGACCAATGACAGCTAGAGATATCTTCCTGCGGTGCATCCAGATATGATCACTTCTCTTCCCAAATAACACCCAAGTATCCAGACATCCACTTCATACCTAGAGAAAGTAATTTATTAGACCAGGTATTAAAATGCACTTTTGAGATTCACGTGTTCATTTAAGGCTGCCGGTGATAGATAGGGACCATTCTCCCGCTCTGTAGACCTATATACCACAGTTTTCTTTTGTTGGTGCACTCTGCGTAATCAAATATGTTTTTTGTTTCTGAAGCTTGACTTAGGTATTGAGCAATATGAGCAACAAAATATCGTCTATAGTATCAAAAATGCGACAGAATCATCATTCCTCTTTTGTGACGAGCATAATTTTCTCCTCGCATCACCTGTTGGTAAGACCCCTCCACAACGGAAAGTGAACATCTCACAGTCTACTCAATTTATAAAGTAGTCTCGCAGAGACAGTTTCTCGGTGAGGGTAGTAGTATTATGTCGTCCGATCAGACTACCATATTCCTCCTTGTAAATGAGAAGCCCTGTCTGAACACGTGATTTTTCCACATCCATACTTATCACTAGTTTATTTAAATAGCTGTTCTGTAAATTGCAATCCTCTATTTCCCAAAATTGTCGAAATATTTCATCAATTTCATCTCGACCCACTTTCTTGAAACAAGCACTCCAGCAGGGAGGCCTTACTTTACTTGAAATTACAACATGTTCAGTTTTAGAATTTCAGATATATTCACCTGTATTACTTTCTTTCTTGGCCACGTTTATTTTCGTTTTGTTTTACTGTACACAGAGTTTTCTAGGATGATTTAAGTTTATGTGTTGAGAAGGAAAAGCACTCTCTGTATCGCTCATTTTTTGTGCTTAATAAAAGTAAATAATAAAAAGTCTACACTAGGAGTTTCATTTCTTGAATAATAATGGTTAAAAGCACAGATTTAAACACACAAAACTAAATACATAAAAAAATATCACTGCAAGAAACTGCATGATACCGTGAATGAGTGTTATAACTATATTTTGAAGTAAAAGACTGAACGAAAAGGTGAACTTTTAAACAGATACCACCATGCAAGAAAGATTAAATCTAAAACATAAAATATAAATTAAAATGTTTAAGAAATTTATGAAGATTGAAGGACTGAAAACAGATAACACCTTTTGTTAAGAGATTTATTGTCCCGTGCTGTTAAATACATAGTAGCTATCGCAGGACAGCGACCGGCCGGCAGGCTGGCTCATACGCCTACTATAACACTACTTTAATAATAGTTTTGCTTGACTTGAAAAATAAGTTCCTTTCGAAGAAACTCCCAAAAATTATAAATTGTAAAGGGATTTCTGATTCTCTTAAATACAAGTCTGAAATTGTCAAAATTTACGGCATGATTTTTGCTATAATGTTATAAGTAGTAATGTAGAGATTGCAAATCTGTACAATTTACTTCTTTAACTCAACCTCACACTTTTTGTTTTTATATAGCAAAAGATTTTGTTCACCATTATATATAGTCAGTTTACTCGATGAACATTATATAGTATCGCAGATTTCTCTAATCGAGTAAACACGGCACCGACGTAATGCTAGAAATCAGGCTACTCTTCCCTACTCAAGGATGAACAATAGAAGAGGTATGGACGGCTGAGATCACCGCGAGATCTTGCGGTGAACTGTTTTATCTTCAGCTGTGTAATGGCGGAAAGGGCCGTGTCTTTGAACAGCTGTTTTCTAACAAGCGTATCGGTATAACCAACACCGACTACAAGCTACAATACGAGAGAATACGATTCCTTTTGCGTTTTACTATGAATGATTTCAGGTTTAGTTACTCGGGAAACCGACATGAAACGGACCGACATGACAAGGGAAATTTCAGGACAGACCTATGTGACAGCCAGTATGTAATTTCCATTGAATTGCTTGTTCCAGTCAATCTCCTCTTCATCACCGAAAAAACTCATTGGAAGCAGCTTGAAAACTAGCATTCTCAAAGAATTTGATACTAGGTTTAAAGATCGAGAGCAGGTGCATTTACTATCCCTGCCTATGTTTTTGGAACCCAGATTTAAAAATGTCCACTTCATGGACCCAATGGCAGCCTCAAGAGCCCTAAATCACATTAAGAAACCTTTCGCTATTTTGTCAGAAGAACCACCGCGACCATCATCTTCAGAATCCGAAGTTGAGATGGAATCAAATGTAGATGTGATAGATATATGGGCTCCCTATAAATCTTTAGCACTTAAATCAACAAGAAAAATTGTAACATCGGAATCCTCACTGGAGTTACATTCGGAGATAAGTCCGTACTTGTCAACGCCTGTGGCAGTAAATCACAGGGCGAATCCGCTCGAGTTGTGGGAAGACCTGAAACCAGTTTATCCTAAACTTTACACGTTAGCTAGGCGAATCCCCTCGAGTTGTGCGAAGATCTGACACCAGTTTATCCTAAACTTTTCACTTTAGCTAGGCGAATCCCCTCGAGTTGTGCGAAGACCTGAAACCAGTTTATCCTAAACTTTACACTTTAGCTAGGCGAATCCCCTCGAGTTGTGCGAAGACCTAATACCAGTTTATCCTAAACTTTACACGTTAGCTAGGCGAATCCGCTCGAGGTGTGGGAAGACCTGAAACCAGTTTATCCTAAACTTTAAACGTTAGCTAGGCGAATCCCCTCGAGTTGTGCGAAGACCTGAAACCAGTTTATCCTAAACTTTATACACGTTAGCTAGGCGAATCCGCTCGAGTTGTGCGAAGACCTAATACCAGTTTATTCTAAACTTTACACGTTAGCTAGGCGAATTCGCTCGAGTTGTGTGAAGACCTGAAACCAGTTTATCCTAAACTTTACACGTTAGCTATGCGAATCCGCTCGAGTTGTGCGAAGACCTAATACCAGTTTATCCTAAACTTTACACGTTAGCTAGGCGAATCCGCTCGAGTTGTGCGAAGACCTGAAACCAGTTTATCCTAAACTTTACACGTTAGCTACGCGAATCCGCTCGAGTTGTGTGAAGACCTGAAACCAGTTTATCCTAAACTTTACACGTTAGCTAGGCGAATCCGCTCGAGTTGTGTGAAGACCTGAAACCAGTTTATTCTAAACTTTACACGTTAGCTAGGCGAATCCGCTCGAGTTGTGTGAAGACCTGAAACCAGTTTATCCTAAACTTTACACGTTAGCTAGGCGAATCCGCTCGAGTTGTGTGAAGACCTGAAACCAGTTCATCCTAAACTTTACACGTTAGCTAGGCGAATCCGCTCGCGTTGTGTGAAGACCTGAAACCAGTTTATCCTAAACTTTACACGTTAGCTAGGCAATACTTGAGCATTGTAGCGGCCTCTGTCCCATCAGAGAAACTGTTTTCAAAGGCCGGTAACACCATCACGGAAAAGAGAAACGGATTAAGTTGCTAACTGGTAAACAAGCTGCTTTTTCTAAATGACTTACCTAAGAGGTATTGGAAATAGACCAAAGATCATCATCATGTTTTTTTTACGAACAAATGGAATTGCAGTGCTGAGAAAGAAGTTGGGAAAAAATGTATTATTATTTTATAGAGCTCTGATAATTATTAGATGTACTTCGTACACAAATTATACGTTTGTAGTTTTTCATATGGTTTTATGGTTTAAGTTACTAGACACCTTGCATATACTGTTTTTTCTATGTATCGTAACATCTATCAGTTGTAAATGTTTTATAATGTGTCATTGTGGCGACCAAGTCATGCTACTTGGTCATTGTTTTAAGCTTGTTTTCTGATCTGTGTCCAGATTTATTAAACCTAATAACGAATCTTCTAATAATTGTGTTGAATGTAAAACTAGACTTACAATAATGGATAATAGCACCAATATTTTAAAAACGGATATATCGGCGATATATCGATAATTTCAAGATCGATATATCAATGGCATCGATATGTTAATACCGATATATCGAAAAACCGATATATCGATATTGTGAAAAGTTTTACCATCACTACATACGCTTTTGCTATTCTCGAGATTCAACTGCATCGCATAAGGTTGAACGACATGCTATATTCAAATGGAGGTTTCGTTCATAACCAAGGCGTATCGACCATCCACTCTTAACAGTCATGAAAAAGTACAGTTCATATTATATGTATGAAGAAAAAACTAAACAAGCACTCTCTGGCGCATATGCCTCTGCTATTCTATACACCTCATATTAGGTAATTTATTTATATAGTATGTATTTCCATTTTGCTAGAACACAGTTTCGTTCTCAACACGCATGAACGCATACCTTATATTTAAAAAAGTACGTATATAAAATTAGTGCTCAAACGCCTGCAAAATTGTATTTTACAATGTACAGTAGTAACGCTTGCTGGTTCATTTCTGAACAGTGTACAATATTCTAATTAAATATTTTAATGTGTAAGTAGATGTTCTCTGTGAGAAATGTGTGATCGTTCGTTCGTAATCTGTTTACCCTCCAGGGTCGGTCTTTCAGTCGGACTCAGCGAGGGATCCCACCTCTACCGC